>NW_010307246.1:0-56684 GCF_000700745.2 Antrostomus carolinensis
ATCCCCAGCTTTCTGGTCAACCCTGGTTAATTTAATGAACGTGACATTATATGAAATGAAATAGCTCATTGGCATATCCAAATGCCAATTTTGGGTTTTGCTAATTACTATGCTTGCCCCCTTCCAGTCCTTTGCACCTGTGAACCAGCCACACACACTGTGACCTTGGGCCAGCAGCAACTAATAACATTAGGACCTTATCAACATTCTTCTGATAACAAATCCCACACTGAAACCAAAACACAGCTATTCTAGCTACTAAGAAGAAAATTAACTCTATCCTAGCAAAACCAGGACAATGAGCAGTGTGAAAGGGATGTCTATCATTTGGGATAAATTGGCAGGGTCCTGCAGAGCTGTGCCCCACATGCTGCTACCTGGTGTAGCTGCTCCTCTGGGGTGCTGGGTCCAGGTTGGAGCAGGGTGAGGAAGGGCAGCAATGATATTCAAGGACTAGCATCAGGTCCATCTGTCCCAGAGTTGCTGATCTGGCTGTGCAGGATGACAGCCTTGTCATCCAAGGGTGTAGGACTGGGCTCCAACTTTTCCCACTGCACTGTGAGCAGGGCTGATGGTATTGCAGAACTAACTCTGCTGTGAGTCTGGTATGGGAGCGTATGGGCAGAAGGAGGTTGGATTTAAGGGTGTATGCATGTCCACCTACCTTCTGCAGCTTCCTGAATCTCCACTGCAAATGGTAGGACAAATTTGGCTAAAATAGTAACCATGGAAAACAGATCATTAAAAATTTTAGGCAACACATATGTTTATAGTACTCAGTGTCTTTTCCTACCCCTTTCCTTCTCCACAGCTACAAGAGTCACTATCACGTCCCTTCCTGTATTATATTCAGAAATCCAGCTCTTCTACAGAAAAGCTTGTATCATCAAGTCTAGCTTACACTGAGAAAAATTCCTCTCCTGTGGCTAACCAGAATGGCTACTCAAAATGAGAAAATGGTTGTAAATCAGGGCTGATTTGTCCCCTTTCATTCACAGGTCTTTATGACAAAACTTTTATTCCTGCCTGGTCCTAAGTTTCTGTGTAGTTTATTTTCTTTCTTTTCTTCTTCCTCACTCTGCCCCAGTCAACTCAAACATGAACTCAGCTTCTCTTTTACTCTTGAACACTGGTACTTTCTGTGGGAACATACTTTCATGGACCATTTCCATCATAACTGTTCCACCCGAGTAGGAAAGACCTTAAAAGTTACAGTCTGCAATAAGCAGATGTCACCTCACTTCTGAGTACAGCAGCATGGTATGGTCCCTGCTCTGGGATTTAGCCATAAATATTTCCTGTCAAAAGTCCACTTCGAAGCTCAGAGTCCTGTCAGGCTTGCATGGAGCACAGACCAACAAATGATGCATTTGCCATCACGAGCAGATTATGGATGCAGAAACTTCAAAAGCCAGGTATAAACTGGCAGCAGGGAGTATGTGTCAGTAGATGTGGAGGCTAAAGCTAGAGCTTTTATCCAGGCTCTGCAGCAGATGGCCCTGCTACTCTGTCATCTCACCCAATGAGCTCCTGCTCATCAGGTCAGATCCCCTTTGCCTCCAGCACTCACTCAGCTGTAAGGTCTTCCTGGCCTTCCTTGTGATGCTTATTTGTAAAATAAACCAGAACTTCGCTTTCATCTGACAGTAAAACTTTCATGGGCAGAAGGTATCTAATACCTTGTTAATCATAAAAGTTTTAAAAGTGTAATTCATGATGGATTTGTGGCCAATAAAACCAAGGAAAATACAGATTGAATTCCCCAAGATGTTAATTAAAAATATACATGAAAAAGATGTCTAGGATTTATAGGAAAAAAATTACTGCTTTTTTCCTGGGACCACAAATGTGTCGTAGCATTTAAAACCTTGAAAGCAGCTAAGGGGCAAAGCTCTGTTTGCTAAGGGGCAAACACCCTTGAGACTTACTATTTCAGAGCAGAGGAACAGTTGAACCTGCACAGTATTTTCTCTTATTCTTTCTATATTAGAGCTGCATTGGTATATACACACACAGAGTTGTAGCAAGATTGTGACAGCCTGGTTTTCCTGATGAGCCTCTCTACTTTCTCCTTCCTCCAGCTGTCTCTTTGCAGACCTACCTGCTGATGAGGATCTGCAATTCCTTTCCTTTGGGCAAATTTACCCCCTCAAGAGGTTCTTGCACAGAAATCTCTGCTTAGCCCTTCCTGAAACTTTTAATACATGTGTATATTCATATATTTAAATACTTTGTTTATGTACATGTGTATTTTCATGCATATATATTTAATTTTGTATAATATAGATGCATAATATACAGAATCATAAAATTAAAGAATAAATCAGATTGGAAGGGCCCTTGGGAGGTCTCTAGTCCAACCTCCTGCAGAAAGCAAGGTCAGCTGTGAGATCAGACCAAGTTGCTCAGGGATTTACAGTTGTAAACTGGCTGAAATTAAAATACTGTGGAACTTTTTCATCCTCTAGTGAAGATGTGAGGTATCACAATGGCAAACAGTCTTATCTACACCCTGGATGCATTGGGTATCACACATTGCATCATGTAAACTGGATACTTGGGCTGGCAGCTGGACACAGACATTTTCATTTCTAGGGCACAACTTCCAAATAAAATTTTCATTAAAACTTCTCTTGCCATAATGGCAGGTCAGTGACCTACCTGTTAATGGTGTCTGTTATCTAGCTGGAGACTATCATAAAATGCTGTTTTTTCATGCTGTCATTTGGTACTAATTAACACTAATTGGCCTCAATGAGCAGGAACAGAGGTTGAATTGTGTTCTTACCTCTTGAGATAAGTTCCAGCAGCAGAGGCCAAGGTGTGCTGGACCATTTCTTTCCATCTAACTCAGGCACAAGGTATTTCTGCTTGCTGCCACCACTGCTGCCACTGCCTGCTGCCACCACTCTTCTGCCTGACCTGGGAGCTGAGCTCCTGTAGACAAAATGATGGGAAATGCAGCATTAGCAAGGCACAGAGCAGCAATAAATTTTCTTCATAGTCCTCAGGAAGACTCTGGAAGTATTTTGCCTTTGGCTTTTACCCAGTTGGGTGCCATTCTTTGAAATTCTGCAGAAACAACAGACTAGCAATGGCCCCAAACTTGTTATCACAGCATACTCAGGTGAAGGTGCTTTGACATCCCTAAAATAGCACATAGCTCTCCATCTCACTTTCCTCTACTTGAATATTTATGCAACTCATCACTTCAGCTGAACTATGAAAAACTGAATACAACACTCCTGTGCCTTGTATGTAACATATAGTCAGCTGCTTTGGTCATATTAATACTGTGACCTTCAGGCATTTTATAAATCTCTAGATTCCACAGTGCCCATGTGGGTGTGTAAATGAAGTTGAGATTAGACACACTGTGTTTACAGAGAAGCACAAGACTGAAAAACTGAACAATGATTTTCTTTCAGATCACATATTTGAGAGACAGAAGGCTCGATAACCTAATTTCTCTAAATAATAGACTTCTGTGTGTGCCTGCTGCTTGGTTTTGGTAATAGTTATTATTTTATCTTTTGTTTCACTGGCAAATGTTATGTGAACCCCAAACACTGAGGGTCTGCACAGTCAGAGTGCTCAGAAGAGCAGAAAGAATCATACATCCTTTCCATCCTTCAGCTGTGCACATTCACTTTTCCAATCCCACTGGTCTCTACAACAGGAGGACAACTCAGGAAACTCAGGACATACTATGGGATTGTATTCTTATTCTTCAGGCAGATTTACCTGTGAGAGACATCCACACATAAATGAAAGGATGTCAGGTCTGCTTCTTTTTCCTTGTGACCTGGAAGAACAAGATAATATGAGAAAAGAGTTTGGTTCAGTATTGCTACCCCTTACTTTTTAGAATCTAGTTTGGCTCTGAAAATCCAATGGGAGGACCAGATTCTGCTTTATTACCTCCTATGGAAGAGCACTTTAGCACTTTCAGAAGTAATCTCAGTTAGTCTCACTTGCATGCTGTGGTGTTATTTTACAGGCTGAAAAAGGGAGAGGCTGTGCTCAGAACCTCACCACGGCAGTGTTGATGAGGATGAGGACAAGGACATGAGAAGAAAATTGCGTAGGGGACACACTGGGACAGTATAAAACACTGGGAAAATAAATTACTCTTTTGAGTAATCCAGATGTGACCTGGACTTCCAGTGAGTCCCTGAGAAAATTATGTTTTCAAAAGGTGATGAAGGAAACTACAGAAAGTCAGAAACCCATATGTCTAATTCCAAAGATAACTAAATGCTACTCTTTTTTTTTTTCCAAACTTCTGTTTTTCTTGGCAGCTAATAATTACACTAGAAAGGCAGAAGTGAAAGCATAATCTGTAGAAAAGTATCATTTCTCCTGAAATAACCTTAACATAGAATCATAGAATGGTTTAGGTTGGAAGGAAGATTTAAAGGTCATGGAGTCCAACCCCTGCAATGAGCAGGGACATCTTCAACTAGATCAGGTTGCTCAGAGCCCCATCCAGCCTGACCTTGAATGTTTCCAGGGATGGGGCTTCTACCACCTCTCTGGGCAACCTGTGGCAGTGTTTCACCATCCTCACTGTAAAAAAATTGTTCCTTATATCTAGTCTAAACTGAACCTCTTTTAATTTAAAACCATTTCCCCTTGTCCTATTGCTATAGGCCCTGCTAAAACATTTGTGACCATCTTTCTTATAGTCTCCCTTTAAGTATTAAAGGATTGCAATAAGGTGTCCCAGAAGCCTTCTCTTCTCCAGGCTGAAAAACCCCACTGTCTCAGCCTGTTCTCACAGGAGAGGTGGTCCACCCCTCTCATCATTTTTGTGGCCTCCTGTGGACCTGCTCCAACAGGTCCATATCTTTCCTAAACTGAGGACTTCAGAACTGGACATAGCACTGCAGGTGGGGTCTCACCAGAGCGGAGCAGAGGGGCAGAATCACCTCCCTTGACATGCTGGCCACACTGCTTGTGATGTAGCCCAGGGTACAGTTGGCCTTCTGGACTGCATTCCTGGAAGGCATGGTTGCTTCACCCAATAGAGCACAGTGTAAAGATATTCCCAGGCTAACACTGACTGAACAGGATCTGGTGCCAAACCAGTACAGCTTCATTAATGTGACATTAACCTTCAGCCCGGCCTGGTGCTGCAATCTACACATGGATCTTGGTCTGAATCTCAAATCACTTCCACATAGCGTATTTCCAGGCAAACTTGTCACAAGCTGACTGCTGTACTTGTACCTGTTAAACTGCAGCCCAGATGAGCATGTGAATATATTTCAGATGTCTGAAAAGCCTGAACTATTCCTTTCGAGCTTGTCTCTGACAATTTCTGAAGCCCAGTGCAGAAAGAACCAGCTCAGTGATAGTCACGTTTCTCTGTCTCAAAGGGAGAAGGGAACTCAGTCCAACCTCAAAACATCCCTTGTGTATATTTTTGCACTAACACACATTTTTCCTAAATATTCACAACCTTTGTGTAAATGGTCTCATGAATCAAAAGCAGTACTTAGGGCAAAAGTTTCAGAGCAAGGATTGAAAGGATTTGCAGATCCTATCACAAACGGACCTTTCTTATTCGTGCAAGTGTTTGTGAGTAAATTCACAAAATTACTCGGGTCAGTAGATCATGTCTGCCTTCTAAAATTGAATTTAAAAAACAACCAACTCTGCACTTTCATAGAACAGAACCTCCTTTTACATACAAGTACTCTTTACAAATTGCCCCTCTACACAATTCCCATCAACTGCAGACTGGATGGACCTGGCAGAAAAATGTGCTTAAGGGTGACTTTTCTTTAATTTCCTCACCTGTTAGGGCCGTGTTTCTAAACACCTCTAAAAGCATCTCTTTGGCATTGTTGCAATATTGATGGCTATTTTATTAGCAGATACAGAATATAATGTATAAAGGTATTTCATTGCTCTTCTCTGGGTGAGTAATTTCCTTTTATTTCCTTCTTCCTGCCATGAAAGTGTATTTTGTCTGAGGATATAACTAGTGAACACAAAGAATACTAAAATTTTTCATGGCAGGGGGAAGAACACATGTACTCATGCACCAGGGTGTCAGAAAGAGAGGAACTTCTAACAAAAATATCTACAAAATCCTAGAAGTAGCATGGCTCAGGGACAGGAGTGATTCTTTGATTTACTTTCTCACCCCTTGCTGCAGCAATGGAGCAGTAAGTCAGCACTGACTCACCTGCTCACTACTGGGCTGAGAAGGGTTTCAGCACTAAGCCAAAAATTACACTATCTCCAAATATAAATCCTTAAACTTGAGGCATGTAATCATAAAATAATTACTAATATAATTAAGTTGGCTTGTAGGGTCACCACACCAAAACTCACTGTCTCTTTAGGGCATAGAAACAACAGCACAGAGCCAAAAGTGGTGGTAATATGAATGGTGGTTGCAAACACCCAGTAAACAGAAAGCAGAGGTTAATATACCTTCCACTCTGAAGGCCCCTGCCCCCTCAGTCCTCCATCCACTTTTCATCTCCTACAGTTTTGCTTTTCTTGTTAAAAGCCCATCTTTCTACTTGCCAATATGTGAATGATCTCGTCTTTTCTAGACTAACAGCACACATATGTCTACCGCTTTTCCTACAGAGGAAATTCAGGAGTACTTCTGAAGGCTGAGAGACATTCGCTTTCTAAAAGTGTATGTGCAATTGCTCCTCAATTCAATACAGGTCTCATGCAGTACATTTTTATATTTGCTGCTCTACACAGATTCCAGACAATTTGATGGACAGCAGAATAAGCTAATGCAGCAATTCTTTTGTATGTATGAAATATTTACCACTTCTGAGGCTGAAATATGAGGCTCAGCTAAGAAAACACCATAGTTTTAGTCAGCGAAGGAATTGCACAGTGCTCAGTGGAAACAGGGAAACTATTAGTGTGAGAAAGTTGAGAGAAGCACAGTCTTGAACAAAGTCCTCAGACAGAATATACGTGCCACAGAAATCCTGTGTAATTCTGTAGCTGAGAGCATGTGGACTTTCAGGGTGGACTGTGATTCCTAATGACTGCATCTGACATTGCTTTGATTCATTTTCCCCTGAGGTCCAGTGATTGCTGTTGCTGTTGCTGAACTGATTCAGTGAAGCAAAACACTAGCAAAAATTATTTTGTGCTCTCAGCTTTATCTTTTCTTCCTGAGAGTAGAAGAGTTTGCAAGTATTAACAGGACATGCAGCTTGCGTGTTGTAGGATAATACACACCAATGAACACTGATGATGTTAGAAGATGTAACACGCTACCTTTCCAGCCAGTGTGTGATATGCATGAGTAATCTTAAAAGACAGGAGTTCTTATCCTGTATTTCACTATCTTTTACTGAAATTCATTGTTGTGAGTAGCCCACTTTCACCTCTCAATTGGCTGACACAGCATTTGGTCATTCATGAGATACACTCTATAGGAACAGTGACTTAACCTGCCATTCTAGCAGATGTGCATTTCTAGCCATCGCATTATTATATGGAAATGAGTAAAAAGAAAACCCAAACTCAAACCTTTACAAAGGGAGACAGAGTCACATTTGATGTGTGTGGCAGGCCTTACTGAAAGCATTAGTTTGATGATTTCTCCATCAGCAACAAAAATTCAAGCCAAACAGCTTTCATATCTTCTTTGACACTACTCACTTTGTAGTCTAATAACTGGAGAACTATCAAGGTAGGAAGCTACTCACCTTCCTGATGGCAACTCTTTTTAGCCCACTTTTGGAGGTGTTGATTTCTCTCCACTGAGTATAGGAGCTCTGTGAGAAACTAAACTTCCAGTATAGACATTAATTAAGTTAAGGTTAAAGAAATATAGGACACTTTTTTCATGCATATATTATATTCACAGAGGAAACTGATCCACTCCAGATTCTTACACCATAAGACGTGTGAAAAATTTACATTTCCAGCTGAGCTCCAACATTATATCAGATGTGCCAAATACTATAAACTGAGCTGCATAATATGTCTGAGCGTACAGGTTCCTGTGTGTGCTTCACCATAGCATTGTTTCTTAACTCCAGCTCTGAAGCATCCTACAACTCCTTTTTTTCCACAAAATGTTCAATAAATTTGAGCTTCTGTTATTTCAAAAGGATGTTCTCTTTAGAATTCACTAGTTGTGCTTTTATTTTTCCTACTGGAAATACAACTTCATTTTGAAAATTACCTCATTATTAGCAATTTCTAGGGTGATTGCAGAGAGTTTTCAGTAGCTTCTTAGCAAAAATAATAACATAGAGTCATAAGATTTGTAGGAAGAAGCAATACCTTTATTAGACTGCCCACATATCTGTAAAAAACAAAGAAGCTTTTGGCATAACATCTCTTTGCCGTAACTTGTTTTGCATCTTGATCAGACCTTGTGTTTCTAAACTATATATTTTTAAAGAAGTGAACAAAAAGCTCTCAGCAATCACTGCAAATGGATAGTAATGAGGTTGTTTGCAAAGTGAAATTGTGTTTCCAAGACGAAATAAAAACCTGTTATACTGAACTCCAAGCAGAGCTGTTCCTTCTGAATAATTGAAGGTCAAATTTATTGAGCATTTTTTCTGATGACCTAATGAAATGACCTTGTGCCTGAAAGCTTGTGCACTTCTTCCATCTATACACTAGTCTAATAAAAAATGCTGCTTTTCTTATGGGTTTGAAATTTCTTGAATCTTAGATCATCATATCTACAGTATTATTACTATTAAATAATAATATTACATTATAAGTAATTAAATTTATGTCAGCCCACCTGATCTAGGAGTGTCTTCATATCAAGACAGTTAGGAAATAACAGCCAGAGGGTCTATTTCAAGGTTCATTTGGTTCTGATCTCTAAGGGCAAACTACCTCACTAAATTATTCAGAACACTGTCTGGAAACTCCTCTCTAATCCTCAAATCCCCACAGAGGAGAGAATGTTTTAACCAACTCCTTTTAATATCTTAATAACTGAATCTATTCATATTTCCTTCAGGCTGACAAAGGAGGACAAAAAATATTATTAGGTATTCACTTCCTTAGCCATCAGCTACTATATGCAGTCTGGGGATGGAATTAACACATCCTGGAATGGTGCCTCCAAAAACAAAAAAGTTCATGCCTTTGTGAAAAAAACTACTCCCTACCTTAGTCCAAAAGTGAATTTTAGCAAAATTAAAACACAGCTTCAACCTCCTTCAGCTGCACCCCAGATGTTTTGAGAAGAAAGGGGTAAGGCCCAGCACCAGTTCCCAGTGCCAAGGTTAAATGGGAATGTCCCTCATCCAGAAGTCTAAATTGGACACAGGGAACTCATAACCCTGGGACTGGCAGAAAGCCCCAACCAATATCTGAAGCTCTGAAAGCAATGTTAGTGTTCAGCAACTGATAGATAACCCACCAGGCAGTTCATTTTTTTCTTTAGACCAGAACATGTCAAGAGATATCAAAGGTCAGCCCACAACTTATAGTTCCAGCTCCCGAGCTTTTGTGTTGTCACCCTACCAGTGGCCATAATTCTTCATAACAGGATTGGGTTCCCCTTGCTTCTGTTTACAAAATAACTAGCTGGCCTGAGGGAGGAGTTAGGCAGTTTAAAGTCATGGTTTAATTTCCTTTGTAATTGCAAGTCGATTGCTAGCATAAATTACCTTGCATGCATTTTGCCTCATGTGACAGCTATTTCCTAAAGTGAATAATCTTAAATTAAAAGAATGGTGTCAATTGAAAGGCATTGCTATGTCGGAATCTCACAAATCATTCCTATCAATTATCAACCTAGCAGACTTATTAAGAAAAGAAAAAACCCTTGGATGCTTTTACATGAATGTTTGATTTATTTTAAAGTTGGACTAATGTAATTTTAACCAAAAAAATCAAGAAATTATCCTAATTTCAAGGGATATGTTTTGTATTTTTAAGGAGAAACATAATGACTACAAAATATTTACATGTTTTTGCCTCCCATATCTCAAAATCCAAATCCTTTAAGAAATCATAAATTCCCTTCTTAATCCCTTACATTTCCTTAAAAAATAAAGAATGACTTCATCATTTCCTTGATGAAGTGTTGTACCTTAACATTTAATTAATTCTCCTCGAGTCCTAAAGACCACACATATGCCCAAGGGCCAAACAAGCAAGGGGACAACACATACTTGAAGATGCAAAACATTATGCTCAAGGCAAGTGTTTCACAGGAAAGGTAACTAGGGAGTTCTGCATTCAGCCAGGCTGAGGAGAATAACAATCTGAATGAATTCTTATAATCTTTTGGATCCTTCTTAGCTTATTTTGTCAGTGTCCACATTACTTTTCTCCCAGACTCTTCTCTGTGATAACCTCCCCAGCAGTCACAGCAGCCTGTGCAGACAGCCTGCAAGAGACACCCCTTCGCAGGTACGTTGCAAAGAGCTTGTACAAGTTGCCATCACTTGGCGCTCCAGCTGCGAGCCTTTCTGTTCCAACTACCTGGGTGATATTCATCTCACCTTCCTTCAGATACCTAAATTGTGGATGTATCTTAGCTAGTCACTCTCATTATGGTCAGCAAAAAAAAAACCAGGTACAGTTCAACTGAGCTATCCTAGATATCTACTCTAAGGCGAACCCTAGAAATATGCATTCTCTTTTGTAGGACAAGAGCTCAAAATAACCAACTTCTATGTAGATATTCGTGTGATAGACCTTTGCAACTAGATATGGGGAAACATTTCTGTCTGTGACTACTGCAAGCACTGAGGGAGTCCACGACATATGTTAAAAACCCCTACAGCAAGTGTGTTTCTAACCCAAGAGAGGAGCCACAGAGCTGAATGGAAAATCTCTAGACATAGACAGGAAAATTACATTTCTAGAAGAGTAATCAGGGGTGGTTGTAATCAGGTGTGGCCTTGTGCCTCTCACGAAATGGCTGTACAGCACTCAAGATTTTACACATTTGCATGCACCAGAATACATCCAGAAACGACAGTGCAGAGGTAAAAAGTGACTACTTGTCTCTGTGAAAATTTATATTTTAAGCCATGTATTACTTATTAATTGTGGAGAGGTACAATTTAATGACACTTCGCTATGAGTATTCCCTATACTAACTTTAAAACTGCCAAATTTCAATGTCCTTCCTGCCAATCAGCTGTGGAACCAGCTGCATTTTGCTGAGATAGAAACAAGAGTGGGTGCATCAGGTCTCCATTACTCAGTCTGAATGTTCAGCCAAGCAGAAATAAGTCACTTTGACCTCAACAAACCACATCTAGCTAAAAATAAAAGAAAATTAAAAGGTATGCATTTTCAGGGTCCTTTGTGATACTTTTCAAGATAAGACATCATGCACACAGATGAGCCCCTTAGACAAACACACCATATCCTGTTGTTTTATTATTTTCAAGGCTTGTCCTTACAGTGTTTTAATAAAGCATTGCCTAGGATATGTAACAGGAAGGAGTAGGGGGCATTAAAAAAAACCTATATTTTTTTTCTGTTACATAAACAAATATCTTGTTTTTCAGTCTTAAATCAGAAGTTCGGAGTTTTTGCAGCACCATCTAGTGAGACTAAAGAGATTTTATACAGCCATTCAGAAACTCCAGCCTGTTCACTCTTGCAATTCGTTTTAGTTGTGATGTCTTTATAGTCTATTGGCTGAAAGTCTTTGGGGCCAAAAAGCTTGTTGAAGAAGATGCCTTTGGTGTGCACAATAGTCCTTTCTACATTTCTTTCTGAACCACATGAAATCCCTCAGCTTTACAAACTGCTGAGCTGAAAAACTGCAGAGCTTTCATCAAGCCTTGTTATTAATGAATTGCCTCCTAGCTAGTGAGCTGTGCCTCTGATCTGTGCCTTGTTTTGAAAGAATACACTCTGCAAGCAGAGAACAGATGCGTGTTTTATTGGAGATGAAGGATGTTCTCAGATGTAGGCATCCCTGTCATCATTCCTACCGGGAAGTGTTACAGATGATATTTTCTATAAGACAATATCTATACACTCAGCTCCGTGCCAGACTCATGCAGGACTCTGTATGCAAAATAGCCTTCCTGGCCCAAAGATATTGCTGGCAAACAAAACTGAGTCTGATTCCAAGCCAGTTAAGATGACGCTCATCTTTTCCTAAGCTATCCTGTCTCTTAAAAGTTTCCCTGTGCCTAATTAGGATTAAAACTGCTTTGTTTTCTTCATCTACTCATGCCTGGTTAAAAAATCCTGGAATACTTTCACTCAACTGAGCCAATGTGTGGAATCACAGAATCACACAGATCAGAAGTATTCCAAAAAAAGATTTCCCACACCACCTCTTAAAATAACGTTTTTCAACATTAAGAAAATAAATCCCCCCCCTTCACTACATAAAAACTATGATGTTATTTTATGTTCTATCTATATCTGCTACTAAAACTGTTGTAAAACTACACAGTCTTTCCTCTCTTATCAGAAGCTGAAGGATTTTTTTCTTGTACTTATACAACAACATCCTGTCCTCTGATAGGATTTCTTCGGTGAGCTGACAGAGGTGGGCTGCCTGCACTGTGTCTCCATAGGTTTCTATCTTCTGCACTCTGTGTACCCGAGTGTTTCTCCTGTTCTCTTAAATGTCACTGCTGTTGCATCTTCATTGTGGAACTGCTGCAAGCTGGAGCATGAAGCATTGCGCATGTATCTTTAAGTCACCTTTAATTACCCATTCTTTTCCTTAATATCTTCTTTTATAGAATTTGTCTTGGATAACTGTTTTGCATAAGGATAATTAATTTAATGAAGTGCAAGGGGACAAGAAGATTCAAAGATACTGCTCAAAGGAGACAAAGTTTGTATTGTCTTTCAGATAGATAGCCTCTTAGATAACATCATGGGTAGACCGAGAGAGTCTTGTCTCTCTTCTCCTGAGGGATGAATTCAAAACAATTTAGCTACAACTTTGAAAAAGACTTGACAGAAATACCTGTTATAAAGATTGTAGGTTTAGTCTCAAAACTAAAATTTAACCACAAAAATTCAGAGTGACTTATGACACTGCCTGACATCATCTCTGGGAAAATCATCTACCAATATGCAAAAATTAATCCTTTTACTCTAAAATATAGAGTCCTGATTTCTTATGATATTACATTCTTACCTATAAGCATCTTATTTTTGTTATTATTATCACATCATATTTTCTGAAAACATGTCTTTTTGAAAGTGGTTCTCCAGGATCTAGAATATGTTGATAAATATCAATTAAAATGCCTTAGTGATTTTTATAGGTAATCAGTGGGTATATTAATTACTGCCACCCAGTGGGCTTATTTTTTGGTTAAATGATTTCATCCTCTCCATCTGAAGGAGTGTGATTTATTTTCCTTTATCAGCAGCCACTAAAAATGAATGTTTCAAGCTACAAGCTGTGATTAACTTAAAACATGTTGTCCTACAAAAACCTTTTCTTTATATTTGTAGCATGAGAGTAGTCCCATGGAAGGCAACATGCACATGTGGTTCAAGGTAACTATATGTGAGATTAACTGCTTTGCCTTCTAGATTTACCTGCAAAGTCCAAGGCAAATACTTTACTCTTTTTAAATTATAAATATTCTATCAAAACTAAGAAGTGACTAAACATATTACACAAGGGGAACTCGTTCCTGAAAAGTGCTGATATTTCTGACCCTCACATAACTTGCACTGGGGTACTCGTGCACTTGAAGTTACACGCTTGACAGAAGACAAGCCATGCGACCAGTTTGCGGTTTGTCTTGCTTACCTGCAACTCCACTGGTGCCAGGAGAAGACACAGGCTCTCAGCACACCTCAGGAGCTGGCCTGTATAACACTGAAGTGAATAAATTTGCTCTTAAAACTGTGCTGCTATGTTAACAGCTTCTACAATCTATATAAGTGTTATGAATAATGAAATAAGACACTGGCAATGACAACAAATTACTGAAGAGCTGTTAAGAGCTGCATTATGATTTGATTTTAATGCTGCTCCTGGAGGAGAAAGCTTGCATGCCTGTGCATGAGGAGGAGGGTGAGAAGGGAAGTTGCTTAATATTCTTCTCGTTGACCTACATTTTGAATTTAGCTGCCTGTTTAATGCATGTTATTTCCAGGAGGACTGACCATTTGGGGGAATATTATGCTGCCCTTAATTTTTGTGCGCTCAGAGGTCTTGTTGGGCCAGACATGGTACAACTAGATGCCAACAGTGAAGAATAGAGAAAATAATCCTGTGATACATTCCTGGGTTACTCAGATCTAGTCTGTAATCCTGCAAACCAAGGCTGTCCACCACTGCAGCTGGCACAGGTGAGGTGGTAAAGCACAGGAGATGGCAGGAGTAAGAACAGGCAGAGTCTTGGCTCAAACCCAGAAGAGACTATAGTTGGGCCTAAATTATCTTCCAGCCTTGCCCTAAGATAGGAAGAAAGTTGGGAAAGAAATGCACTCCCAAATCCAGCAGCTGGGGAGGTGCACGTTATGAATCTACCCTACAGTCAGGGCTTCTGTGCCAAAAACCACTGTCCCTTTTACTGACCTTAGTGGGAGTACTGCAAAATAAAGTAACACTCTGCAGGAATAAAGGTGAAAGAATTTGGCCTCAGTGCTTTATAGAAGCAAAATAAATTTACTGCAAGAAATACAAAGTATCTGGAGGTTGAAGTGGAGGAAGATATTACATCCTTATATGATATTGCTCATGCTCAAGCACAGCATGGGCACAAATGAAGGGAAAAAGATTTATTCCAGCAACGACAGTGGAACCACTTGCGATGGTTTAACAACAGTAGGACTGTGCAGTCCTGCACTCACTTCCCCCCCTGCAACTGGTGACATGGGATGGGAATCACAACAAGGGGGGGGGCACAGATTAAGATAGGGACTAGGAAGGCTCACTCACCGGTTACGGTCACAGGCAAAACAGAATCAACTTGGGGAAGAAAAATAAATTTAAATCATTGCCATTCATCTGAGAAGCAAAATGAGGTATAAATACCACATCTTACAACACCTTTCTCCCACCCCTCCCATCTTCCTGGGCTCAAATCACTTTGCTCCCAATTTCTCTACCTTTTCCCTGCAAGCAGCTGCAAGCAGCAAGGGGGCAGGGAATGGGGGTTCAGTCAGTTCACCTCTATCACTCTTCCCAACATGAAAGTCCAGGAACAAGATGTTCCAACATGAGCTTCCCATGGAGTCACGGATCTCTTTGGGCTCAGCTCCTGGCTCCAGCATGGGGACATCCATGGGCTGCAGACTTACCCCCCGGCTCTGGGCATCCACCCCAGCTCTGGCAGAGAGCATCTCTCAGGGTGTCAATTCAGTCACACTTGCCCTCAGGCTCAGTTTTTCTGCTCCAGCGTGGAGTCCTCCACGGCCTACATGTGGGTATCGGCTCTGCCATTGAACCTCCATGGGCTGCAGGGACCTCCTTTGTCTTCTCATACTCCATGCAGTTGAACTGGGTGTCTGAGGTTCTCTGTCCTCCCCCCACCCTCCTCATCCTTCCTCCTGGCAATGAAGCTCTCTCTTTGCTTAGGCCAATGGTTGTCTTTTGTTCAAGTCAATGGCCTCTCCTCCAGGTTCGCCCCCACCTTCCTCTTTTCACAACAGTCCTTCCACTCACAAATATGGATTCCCAGAGGAATTTATCCATTGCTAATTGGCCCAGCCTGGGCTGGGGGAGGGGTCTGCCTTGGAGCAAGATGAGCTGTCTCTCTCACAAGGTGGTCCCTTCCCCCACTACCAAAAATGCCTCTCCTCTCACACACACAAACCCAACATACCACTTCTGTAACCAAAGACACTGGTGAATTAATTCCCCTTTATTGCTCATCAATGGCAAAAAAAAACCCTTTTGTTTCCTGTCTATAAAGCTATTCACCTTTGATGTTACAGCCAATGACCAATAAATCTCACAGTAAATGAAATTTCCTCCTATATTTTAAATATTCCCTTCATGAGACTCAGCTGGAAGGAAAAAAAAAAAACTTCCCAGAGCTTACCAGTTGGAAGTGTTACAATATTGACTTCACAGAAGTCACAGACTGGTCACAGATCCAGTTTGTGGTTTTATCATTTATTCCCCAAACAAGATATAGGAACAAAGCAACACAGGCTGGGAATCCCAGACCTGAAAAGAAATATCAGAAACTGGTAAAATTGAAGCAAAATAGAAGGGACTCAAAGCTTCCTACAACACAGGGAGAAGTTAAAAAGACGTAGTAAGAAATTGTTGAGGACTTCATAGTCACTTTTCCATCGTCCTGAAAATGAAGCCTCTATTCAACTGCATTCCAGACTGTTGGCCTCAAAACTGATCTTTATTGATGCAAGCATTTAAATTTCATTATATCATGACAGTAAAATTTCACCAAAGAATGCTGAGTCTCAGTTAGAAACAGACCTCTTTCTTTCAAGAGAAAATGTGACAGGTAGCAGTTGGGCATACTGCGGGAAATAATGGAATAATTCATTTGTATGCAGGGCAAAAAAGGTAAGGACATTGGTAATTTAACATAACTCTCCACATTCACAAATTTTTATCATGCAGTAAAGTGAAACAGAGTTCTATTATCTGAGTTCTTTCCTTCTTCCACGTTCAAACAAGGCAAAAACATTTCAAAAATGAGACAGATAGACTTCTAGACTTAACTGTTGGCACTTGAATTGGCTTCTATAAGTTTCAGGTGTCTGTGCTTGCCAAATGGATGAAAAAAATCATCTGCTATTTTGATAATAACATTTTCTATTTCTTTTTTTTTTTTTTTTTTTTTTTTTTTTTTTAGCTCCATTCAACCCACCCAATGCTGCGGACAGTATGGTCAAATTTGATGCTTATGGAGATGGGATAGGAAGATACAACGTGTTTAATTTCCAGTACACTGGAGGCAGATACTCCTATGTGAAGGTTGGTCACTGGGCAGAAACCTTGTCACTTGAGGTAGACTCTATCCACTGGTCCAGGAGCTCTGTTCCTGTCTCCCAATGCAGTGACCCCTGTGCACCTAATGAGATGAAGAACATGCAACCAGGAGATGTCTGCTGTTGGATTTGTATTCCCTGTGAAATCTATGAGTACCTGGCTGACGAATTTACCTGTGCAGACTGTGGGCCTGGAAAATGGCCCACAACTGACCTGACTGGCTGTTACGACCTACCAGAAGACTACATTAAGTGGGAAGATGCTTGGGCAATAGGTCCTGTTACCATTGCATGCCTTGGCTTCATTTGTACTTTTATGGTCATTGCAGTGTTCATCAAGCACAACAATACCCCCCTGGTCAAAGCCTCTGGCCGTGAACTGTGCTACATATTGCTCTTTGGGGTCTTCTTGTCTTACAGCATGACTTTCTTCTTCATAGCCAAGCCTTCTCCAGCTATCTGCACCCTGCGTCGTTTGGGGCTAGGAAGTTCCTTTGCTGTCTGCTACTCCGCCCTCCTGACAAAAACAAACTGCATAGCCAGAATATTTGATGGTGTAAAGAACGGTGCTCAAAGGCCTAAATTCATCAGCCCCAGCTCTCAGGTCTTCATCTGCCTGAGTCTCATTTTGGTACAGATTGTGGTGGTGTCCGTGTGGCTTATCTTGGAGGCCCCTGGCACCAGGCGGTACACTCTTCCTGAGAAGAGAGAGACTGTCATATTGAAATGCAATGTCAAAGATTCCAGTATGTTAATCTCCTTAACATATGATGTAATCCTCGTAGTCTTATGCACTGTATATGCCTTCAAAACAAGGAAATGTCCAGAAAACTTCAACGAAGCCAAGTTTATCGGTTTCACGATGTACACAACGTGCATCATTTGGCTGGCCTTTCTCCCCATATTTTATGTGACATCCAGTGACTACAGAGTAAGTCTTTGGATATCTGTTTCCATAAATCATGTGCATCACTTTAAAGGACCCTGTCGTCATTCACTAAAAGCTTCTTTTACTTCTTTTGTCCTCTCAATACCTTGCAAACAAGCTCTGTTTCAATCTTAATGTCCACCTAAGCATATTACCGAATTTTAGTTTATTTCCAAGAAAGATGGTGTCATTTCAAACTGAGCCTGTACAGTTAGAGAAGGAATGGATTAGTACTATCAGATTGCGATAGAGCTAGGATGAGTCATAATGAGTTATTCAGTGGAGGTGGGCCTTAAATTAAAAACTGAACTAACCAGTCTCCTTCTGCAAAAGAATCTGCCATTCAAACATGGTATTTTCTTCCAAATAAAAAAGATAAGGAAACAATTTCAAAATTTCCTGTGAAACAAATGTTATGCTTGAACTTAGATCTTTTCATTCTTTCTCCACTTTGTAGGGGATAAAACACATGCCTCACTGAGCAGAAAATATTAGTCAGCCTTCACCAACAAACTTAAAAAACATTAAATTGTTCAAATTGTCACATAGTGTTGCCAAGCTTCAAGTTCAATAAAATCATATTTTTTGACAGAAAAAGATTCAGATCTGCTCCACTGGAAATCTCACAGTTATTAGGATGTGAGAAGTGACTGCTGGAGCTAGCCCTTACAGCAGTTTGTAGTGAATTAATTCAACTTTCTGCCCAGAAGGTAGAAGATTAGCTTAGGGTAGTATTATTACCAGTAGTATGTACATGAAATAGCACGTGAAACTGTGGAAGTAATAATGTCACTTAACATACTTTTGGTGTGACCACCCTGGAACAGTATATTTAGTACTATTTTTCTCAGCTTAGGAAAGGTACTGAAAACCTCAAGAAAACAAAGATAGATAACAAACGACACGGTAAGACATGCAGAGTGACAGTAAAAGAGCTAAATATATTTAGTCTAGACACGAGCAAACCCAGGGAGACGTGATCACAGACTATAAATAATTTCAAGGCGAGAAAGGGATTATTTAGTCTCAGGAGCAGTTTGAATGGCGAGTAATGGATTGAAGCTAATGAAGGAAAAGTTTAAGGAAGGCACTGGGGAACAGCTCTGGACACCCAAAGTAATCAGGAAGATAGACACAGAAGGAGAGTAATAACAGTGCAGACAGTCACATGAGTGGGCAGAATAGACACTAATGGTCAAGAGGAGCATGACTTGATTGTTCAAGCAGCATTTTTCAGCCTTATAGCCTGAGTAAGATTTTCAAAACCACCCGTAGGCATTTGATTTAAATACAAGGTTCCAAATAATACAACTTGAGTCCTACCAAATTGACAGAAAATGCTTTTAACACTTTTTTTTATACTTTCCTGATATATCAGGAGCTTTTTGAAAATCCCACCCTAGATGTCTACACTTCTGGGATTCCTTTGAAAAACCCATCTTTAATTTCCATGGAGTGTTACGTGTTGACTCTGAATCAACCTGTGCCATCCTAATGTAGACCAATACTGGTGGCATCACCAATAAACAACCTTAGAAACATGATAACAGCAATGGAAAAAAAATAATGTTGCCTGGCTTGAGATTTATCATTAAGTACAAACATAGAATCATAGAATGGTTTGGGTTGGAAGGGAGTTTAAAGGCCATCTAGTCCAACCCCCCTCCATCAAGCAGGGACATCTTCAACTAGATCAGGTTGCTCAGAGCCCCATCCAACCTGACCTTGAATGTTCCCAGGGATGGGGCATCTACCACCTCTCTGAGCAACTTGTGCCAGTGTTTCACCACTGTCATCAGGAAAAAATTCTTAAATCTTCACTCATTACCTTTTGTCCTATTACTAAAAACCCTGCTAAAAGGTTTGTGCCCATCTTTCTTATAGACCCCGTTTATGTATTGAAAGGCTGCAAGAAGGTCTCCCTGGAGCCTTCTCTTCTCCAGGCTGAACAACCCCAGCTCTCTCAACCTTTCTTCATAGGAGAGCTGTTCCATATTTTTGATCATTTTTGTGGACCTTCTCTGGACCTGCCCCAACAGGTCCATGTCTTTCCTGTGCTAAAGGACTCCAGAGCTGGATGCAACACTGCAGGTGGCGTCTCACCAGAGTGGAGTAGAGCAGTGGAATATAGATACACTGGGATGGCATATTACTGTGTAACTTACAGATTCACCCTCTAAATAACCCCGCTATTTGATTCACCCTCTAAATAATCCCACTATTTGGTTAAGACCTTCTCTGCTGTGAGAAGGCTTTATGATATAGCTATGTCTCCAGTACATACACACCTTTTTTCTGTTAGATTAAGTTGCTTTTATTGGCATGACCGCTCTCTTCTCCCTGAATCAAATAAACTTTAACAGCAAAAAGGAATTCTGGGGGAGGAGTTAACAGCAGAGCTCTTGGTGATTCATTATGTCATCTGTGGCATTTTTCCACACACAACATGTCTTCACATAATCACCAAAGTTGAAAGGGACCTCTGGGGATTGTCATGTCCAACCTCCCTGCTCAAAGTAGGGTCATCTACAGCAGGTCACTCAGGGCTGTGTTCAGTCAGGTTTTGAATGTCTCCAAGGATAGAGACTCCACAACCTCTACTTATGCCTGACCATCTTTATAGGTTTTTTTTATGTCCTGTATTTTGGTTTTTGCCCATGGCCTTTTGTCTTGTCACTGGGCACCACTAGGAAAAGTCTGGCTCCTTTTTTTCTCCCCCATGGGAGAGATAAGATCCCTCTGATCCTTGTCTTCTCCAGGCTGAACAATCCCAGCTCTCTCAGCCTCTCCTCACAATGACAGTTGTTCCAGTCCCTTAATCATCTCCATGGCCCTTTGCTGCACTTCTTCCAGTATGTCCATATCTTTCATACTGGTGAGCCCAGAGCTGGGCACAGCACCCCACATGTGTCTCACCAGCGCTGAGCAGAGGGGAAGGATCACTGCCCTTCCTGCTGGCAACACTCTGTGTAATGTAGTTCAGAAGGCTTTCTTTGCTGCAAGGGCACACTTCTGGCTCTTGATCTACTTGTTCTCCCACCAGGACCTTCAGGATCTTCTCTGCAAAGCTGCTTTCTAGCTGGACGGTTCCCAGCATGTACTGGTGGCTGGGGTTTTTCCTCCTAAGGTGCAGGACTCTGCTTTTCCCTTTGTTGAACTTCCTGTCATCCCATTTCTGCGGTTTGTTGAGTACCTCTAGATGGCAGCACAGGTATCTAGTGTACCAATGACTCCTCCCAATTCTGTATCTTTTACAAATATATGGAGTGTTCACTCTGTGCCAACATTCAGGTTGTTAATGAAGGTGTTAAGCCCCATTGGTCCTAATATCAACCCCTGAAACAACTAGTGACTGGCCTGTCTTGACTTTGTGTCACTGACCTCAATCCTTTGAACCCAGTAGTTCATACAGTTTTCAGTCCACATCACTGTCCACTTATCTAACCTGTACTTCATCAGCTTGTCAATAAGGATGTCATAGGAGACAGTGTAAAAAGCCTTACTAAAGGCAAAATAAATATATGAACTATTCTCCCATCATCTACTAAGCCAATCTCATAGAATCATAGAGTACCAGGTTGGAAGGGACCTTAAGGATCATCTGGTCCAACCTTTCCTGGCAAGAGTATGGTCTGGACAAGCTGGCCCAGCACATTGTCCAGCTGAATCTTAAAAGTGTCCAATGGTGTGGAATCCACCGCTTTCCTGGGGAGATTATTCCAATGGCTGATTGTTCTCATTGTGAAAAATTTTCCTCTTGTGTCCAATCGTAATCTCCCCAGGAGTAACTTGTACCCATTACCCCTTGTTTTTTTAATATGACTCCTTGTAAAAAGGGAGTCCCCATTTTCTTTGTAACCACATTTTAAATACTGAAACATGATGATAAGGTCTCCCCTAAACCTTAGAATCATAGAATCATAGAATGGTTTGGGTTGGAAGGGACCTTAAAGATCATCTAGTTCCAACCCCCCTGCCATCAGCAGGGACACCTTCCACTAGACCAGGTTGCTCAAAGCCTCATCCAACCTGGCCTCGAACACTTCCAGGGAGAGGGCATCCACAACTTCCTTGGGCAACCTTCTTTTCTCAGGGCTGAACAAACCAAATTCTCTCAGCCTTTCCTCATATGGCAGGCTTCCCAGTCCTTTGATCATCTATGTGGCCCCTCTGGACCCCCTCCAGCCTGTCCACATCTTTTTTGTATAGTGGGGACCAAAACTGAACGCAGTGTTCCAGGTGTGGCCTGACAAGTGCTGAGTAGAGTCATTTCATTGTAGAAGTCTATCAGGCTGGTGAAGTATAATTTCCCCTGTGGAAATCCATACTGTCTATTGGCAGTCATTGCTCATCCATGTAAGCTTCCTACCACGTTTACTGGATTTCCTGCCCACTGGGATGGACCCTTCTTAAGCTTGAAGAGGTAATTCTTGTAAAACAGGCCAGCCCTCCTGGACCCTTCTTCTCTCCAGGGCCATATCTTGTGGTATTATTCCCAGAGAACACCTGAACAGGTCAGCCTTCCCTGCAAGGTGGGGATCCTAGTTTTTGCCTTGTTTCCTCCTCTTGGGTTCCTGAATTCCACCATTTGCTGGTTGTGGCAGCTAAAGCTTTCCCTGCCTGTCATATCTTTGACAAGTTATTGCTTGTTCAAAAGTATGAGATCATGCAGAGCATCTTCCTTCATCAGTTCCTCAATCACCTGTTTTAGGAATTTGACCTCAATGTGCTCCCAAAACCTTCTGCATTGCCTCTTCCCTGCTGTGTTGTCCCTCCAATGTCTATCAGGGTGGTTGAACTGCCCCAAGAAGACCAGGGCCTGCAAACATGAGACTTCTTCCAGTTGTCCTCATCTACTTCCTGATTATGTGGTCTATAGCAGACACTCACCATAATGTCCACTTTGGTCTGCCCACTAATCCTGATGTAGGAGCTGTTGGAGATTGCTAGAAGCCACAGCCTCTTGCAGCAATCCTCTCCCAGCAGTAGTAAGGCTCCTTAACCTTTCTTGAGGTGTTCCGAAGAGGCCTCCAATGATTCTAGAAGTTGTTCCCAGAAGGTCTAGAAGAGGTCAAAGCAGAGGCCAGAAACAGCTCTGCAAACTGCTGTGTTTGGTGGCTGACTCTGTTAGCTGCACTGTCAAAAATTTAAAGGAGAGCTGTTAGGAAAGATAAAATTTCTCTGATGTCATTGATTTTCATGCAGAGACTCACACTGGTTTCAGAATCAAAGGCACAATGAAACCTGATATGATTAAATAAACACATATAACATAAATCCACAGCAGCTCCAATTTCTAGCACATGTAAGGGAATTTTCAACCTGATCATCTTAGACAAAAGCTTAAGAAATGCAGCAGTAACACAGGAAGAGAAAAGTCTAGGTGTTAAACTGGTTGTAAGAAAATCAGGTGTCAAAAGTTCCTGCTGTTTCTTCCTGCATTTTCCTTAGGAGTAATTCTGGCTCAATGAGCTCATCCTCCTGACCTCACCCCCCCTGACAGTCGTTCCTGCCTGGACTCAATGATCTTAAAGTTGTTTTTTCCAACCACAACGATTCTATGATTCTATGATTGCTACTATTCTGCCAGCACACCAGTGTCCATGAGGCTGGGTTACAAATCAAACCACTGATCTGACTTGGGTTAAAAGGAACCCTGTGAGATGGGTCTATTTTTAACCCAAATCATTTCATTGATTGAGTGTATAATTGTGTCAGCGCAGCTGAGCTGCTCCGGGAGGCACAAACCCTGGCAGAGCAGGCTGGTAGGTAGGACTTTGTTAGTCAAGAAAACTTACCTTGAAACTACTACCTTCATTTATTCTTGTTTTATAAGAAAACTCCCAGTCCTGTTTTACTGTTTCAAGACCCACCTATAACCACCTGCAGAGCTGCGTGGACAAAATGCAGAGAAGTGGAGGAGAAAGTGCAGCTGGAAACACTAAGGTGTCCCTTTCTCATGTCGCCCCTGTAGGGTCTTCCATTTTCACTCACCCTCTGAAAGCTGAGCACCTTTTCATGGTGCTTTCCACGTTTACCTCCAGTAAAGAATTATTATTATATAATCACATTAATTATACTCTCTGCTGACAAAGCACTTGGTGCTATGTATAAAGCAACAAATTCCATTCCCTACTCTATTTGTCATTTTGCACCAATTATTTCTGACAAGGAGATATGAGAAGCATTCCCATGGAAGAAGGCTCATCTCCAAGGACTGCAGGAGTGTAACTAAGGAAAAACGAGTTATGGATGTATAATCATTCAAGTTAAGAAGTAGAGTTTAAAGCAGTTTAATTCAACATCTTAATTAAGGAACCTGCTTGGAAGAAAAGAATATAAACTGAAAATGAGGCAGCAAACTGGCACATACTTATACCATTAAACAAAAAGGAAGAAACATAGACAGTGCCAGCAAAGTTACACTAACAAATACCCCAAGGCAACTGCTCCAAAATCCTGCAGCCTTACAAACAATTCATTTCTGAGCCCAAAAGTCTATGTCTCAGAGTCAGGGTATATTTCAGGCCCAGCTGACAAATGTCACCAGCTCTTATGCTTACTCGAAATCACACCTATATTCCTGCAAGGGATTGGTCAAGTTGTCTCAAGTTTTCAAATGGAAGCTTTGCATGAGGCATCTAATGTAAACCCATATAAAATATGATACGTGCAAGCTGGTTTCCACTGCAGCCAGCTTTGCTCAGATATTGCGTGAAAGGCATTATAGAGGAATTCCTGACCAATTTAGAAATCCAGGGCATGAGAGATGAGAGAAAGAGAGCAGAATTATCCTTTCTGTACTAAAATGAGGGAGAACACCCTTGGCACATGTCCCCCTGATATGCAGAGACCTGGGGCACCATCAGCACCCTGCACCTCACTCATATGATTTTAGGATTGTGGAAGATAAGGATGCAACAGATGTTCAAGCCAGCTTGTACCAGTGCAAACTCCGAGGACTGTGCTTCCTGCTGTTATATGATAATACTTCTAATTTCTACATTTCAGAGCTTTCCATACTGAAATACAGCTCTTTGCACCCACTCTCTCCTAGGTACAAACCACCACCATGTGCATCTCTGTGAGTCTGAGCGGCTTCGTTGTGCTGGGCTGCCTGTTTGCACCCAAGGTGCACATCATCCTCTTCCAGCCCCAGAAGAATGTGGTCACTCACAGACTCCATCTCAACAGGTTCAGTGTCAGTGGGACCGGGACCACTTACTCCCAGTGTAAGTAACAAAACTGCCACTTTTTTATAAGGATGTGGGGTTGCGGTGAGTTTGGGTAAAGACTAAATAGGTTTTTTACCAGCAGCACAAAGACTATTATAGGCTGGGCTGTGCATCCTGTAGAAGCATCACTTTATTTGTGTCTGGAAAGGAAAACTCATCCCCATCCCATGGGAATCAGCTTGGTGCCTGCTCTGAATCCCACTGAAGTCAGCAGAAAGCTTTCAGCGGGCTCTGACTCCAGCCTGCTGTGCAAAGCAAGTAGAGCCTGTCGCTCGCTGTCACTCTTGCAGCAGCGACAAGAACAGATTGCCCTGGAGTGTTCCTGTCAAAATGACACGCAGACGGGACCTGAGCCACAATGCAGCATGCTCTCAATGGCTCTTATCGCCTGCATGATAAGGAAAGGTTCCAAGTCTGCAGCAAACGTATACAAGGGATGCCATAAACTATGACTATATGCTGAGTGTGAGCAATATCCTTTGTAAGTGCCAGGAGAGGCAACCAGTGCTCCACTGCAAGAACAGCTCATCTGCTCGGCCTCCCTCCTTTCCTTCATCTTCAGTCTCCTCATTCCAAGCAGATTCACATCTGTGATTTTGATCTGAGGCTGTCACTCTTCTTCTGGCTGAGTTGCTTAGAGATTATTTTTTAATTGAAAAAAGAAAAAACACCTGTATGGTTCCTTTTTTCCTTGTCAAGCTTAATTAGTCAAGGATAGGAGCACACAGCACCTTGTTCACAGAGCTCTGTGAACATCATGTCCAACCTGGAAAGCTAATTGAAAAAACACATTACAACTAGAAAGAGACAAGGAATAAGAAACAGAGGAAAGGGGGGACACAGAGCAAGGCTTGCCAGCAAGTTCACAGTAACCTAGCCTCAGGTTTTTGAGCATGACCTAAATTTCAAAACAGGCTAGAAAATGTTGGCACTTCAGATTTCAGAGAGAACATGCAAGTAACTTGGGACTCTGCTGTCTATCACATTGTCAGAGATTAGGAGGGAAAGGGGTTTCAGCCATCTCTGGCTCACCCATCCCAAACCATACTGTGTCATGAATGCCCAGGGTCCCTTAACAAGACAGCAGCCAAGTGGCTTTACCTGTTCCCCATCTCATCAGAATCAGGACTGCATCCACCCTGACAGCAGAACCCAAAATCTCCCTGCTGTTTTGAAAAACTTAAACAAAGATAAATGTTATAGCCTTAAGTGCCCAAAGTGCTGAGCACTAAGAAAAGGGCTGGATTTGCAAAACCAATGGATTCTCAAAAACCTTTAGAAGATTGGCCCCTTGATGAAATGGTAAGTTTCATGAGATTAATTCATCTCTTATGAATTTTGTGTAAGTGATCTTTACAAATTTTTTTATTCTCTCATACTATGGAATAAGCTTAGTCAGAAACCATTTTGATTCGTGGATACTTTTGTACAGGATTGCATTTTGGAATTCGATATTTTTAATATAACGGCTGGTTAGTACATGTGCGTGCACAAACCTGCATGAAACTGGAAGACATCCTCAGTGTACAACTTTACATTAAAAGCCTACTTTTTCAGGTTTTTTAATATCTTTAAGACATTAAGGAAAGCATAAAAATCTAGATGTATAAGCTCTTGCTACTTCATTGTTTAGAAAGGTGGGCACAGTCATTTACTTTTCCTGCTTACATCGCTGAATAAGGGCTGGTTATCCCTGATGGTCTTTTCAGACCATGGCAAGATGTGGACCTGGAAGAAGGACTAAAAGGTCCATCACATACAATGGAAAAAGCCCTACAGTTTCCATCTAGGACAAATATTTGGGAAAATAACACTGAGAATTCACTCTCTGTCACAGCACCAATATTTTTAAGAAGGAAAATTTTCCCTTACTCCTTTCCTTTTATTTGTATTTTTTTTTCTTTGCTATTTAGTAATTTATAAACCTCCAAAAATGTTGTCATCCAAATTAATTCAAATCCATGTCTAAAATATTCCTCCCAGACCTATCAGTTTGTTTTTATTCTGGTCTTAATGGTGTTTTCATCAGTTTGAAACTGTTTCATACAAGACTGATCAAAATAGCTCCAGGGCATTCTAGTAACAGCAACATCCAAAAAATGGTTCTTGTTCATTGTCAGAGCTTTAGAGGACAGGAATATTCAACTTGATTGAATGGGCAGTGTTTCCTACCTCCATGGATTCCCAGCTCCATTGCACCTCAGGACTGACACCACTTTACTCTGTCGGTCATTAATGCCATGAGCACAGTGGGTCATGAACAGCAAGTGACTCACAGGGTTTTTAACACAGTTCCTTGAACCATGAGAACTGGCCAAACACTCTGATAAAAGGTAAATGACACTCATGATGCTCTTGGGTAGTGTTAAGAGTTAGCTCTAAATGTGCATTGTAATTACATCCCTAAACTGAGCAGTGGAGGGAGGGCATGAGGCAATGGTCAACCACATAAGCAGCAGTGTGGTAGTGGTCATGAGAGCTAAACTGAGCACCTCATGGACTCATCTGAATACAATTCCTCATCTTTGCCACATGCTCTGCAGAAAACTAGTAGAGATCAATACCTGACTGCTAAGTGAGAAAACTTGTTTTAGAGGCACCAAGCTTTAATCATCTTGACAGCTGAAATCTGGACTACAAAAGATTATAGATTTAAGCTGAAGAGAGACAAGATATATGTGTACCCAGGTATACAACATGTTTTGAAACCTGTGCATCTGTACAAATTTATTTGCAACTGAAAACTCACCTTTGGCAGAGTGCAGCATAAGTTCTTCCCCTGTAGTGTTTCCCTCATTGGGATGTTCCCCAGTTCTCCTGTGGCCTGTTTTATGGGCTTGGCAGAAGTATCCCCATAAGGCAGGAAATTAGCACTCACAAAACTTCCCAGAGAGCTCAGGACTGATTTAAGCACCTACATGATTCAGGCTGAGCTTTTACACCCAGAAGGTATCATTCATTCATCCAAGTTATGTCCACATAGAGAGCAGTACACAGACTTGTGCTCCTCCAGATGTCCTCCACAGGGGTCAGAAAAAGAATTGAAGCTACTGTTTATAGCCAGGTTGGTAAATTTTCTCTCTCAGAATTTATTTTCCCAGCCCTTGCTCTAAACTAGTGCTCATATATGGCTTTTATACATTATTAACTCACTGTTGTCAGCTGTGACCACGAGTAGAAGTGGCACACAGACAGCAAATTTGAATCTGCCTGTTCCTGACTATGTAGGCATGCTACAAGATGCCCACGGCAGTGCTGGGCCCTTGCATTTTACATCTGGTTCTTTGCCTTGGATTATCTAAGCAAAATGAGGGGCTGCCAGGAAAGAGGAGGTCAAAAGCATGAATTGCAGCCAAATCAAGACTTCTGGTCATGTCAGACATTTTTCCTTGGCCTGAACATAAGGTAAAATGGAAGTGCAGTGTCTCCAGTAGATCCAGCAACATTTCAGGAAACCTCTTGGCTGCTGCTATAATACACGACATGAAACTCAGAACCCTGCAGGGACAGCGATTAACATTGTCAAGGTCTGTAAGGAAAAGCAAGATTTTTGTTCAGTCTCAGAGAGAGCTGGATACTCAGCGTGAACATTTTACTCCACCCAGAACAATGAGCAACTGCCTCTCACCATGACAAGAGAGGAGTGTACTGTGGAGGAAGCCTGGGAGCTCAAAAGGCAAGGCCACTTGTTTCTCGCCTACCACCGTATTTCTCTGTCCAACTTTGGCATCCACCTGACCCAGCTACTGCACTATTTGAGCTATTAATGCTCTTCAACATGTTGGACTTCAAAAGACCCCTGAAGCTAAAAAGTTCTGTGTGGGTGACTGATATTCACAGAAACAAAATGCTTTTGCCTGTAGTCATACTGCAGTAGAAAAGAAATTTGAATCAGGTCTTCTAAGCAGTATGGATTTTTCTATTTGCCAACAAGTAGAAATAAAAATAACAACAATAATAAAAATTTCAGGTCAAAGTGTTGCCATATTATACCCAGTTAAAAACTGAATACAAAACCTGATATTTCATTTTCACAAAATTATACAGATGATACCCTGTGCCCTTTTACCTACAAATGACTATGACTCACAACACATCTAGATCAAACTCCATCTACCTAATTCAGAGCAGGGGCTCATTCTTGGCTCTCCTGCTTATCAGGAGTATCTCCTGCCCTCTGAATAGTAGGTTAGTCCAATATGTGCCTCTAAATTTCTCTTGTTAAAGCAGTTCTGTTTTCCATTTATATTTATTCAGTCAAACAAAGAATCAGAAATAGTAGCTGATTTGAAGAAAGAATGATCTGTTCTGAAATTGATGCTGAGCATCTTTAGAGAACCAGTCTGCAACTGAGAGTGCAGCCAGCACCAGTTCTGGAAGGCTGAGCATGCCCTTGTCAGCTGCATAAATTGCTTTTTACATGGGATGATTGAGTTTACTAAGTCATTGCTTGCTGTGTGTTTTCTTTGATGAAGGCATCACATTTCTCTGGGTCACTGTTATCATTAACCTAATGTATCTTTCAAAAAAAGGCTTTATGGTGCAGTAAGCAGAGATGTCACAGAGTATCTGAAAACACATTCCTGATGCCCAGTGGATAATTTTAACAAAGATGGACAAACCAGCTTGCTTTTAAATTAAAATCCACAAGGCTTTAGCAGAGTGCTAACACATCCTACAGCTAAAATACAAATACATTCAGAAACAGATTGCAATACTCAGGCTCAATTGTCATCTTATATCACTGAAGCAATTAAAACCTATTGTATAAAATATTAGGCAATGTAGACAAGGGTATCAGAATCTGGCCCTCACCTCTGGATGCATATTGAGTCCTGATTCAGAACTCCTAGAAATGAAGGGTATTATGGCCAGAAAATACTCTGGGATTGGGTGAGAAATAATCTTGCTTTCAAATTCAGTTATTCAAAAATTTCTTCACTCCATACAACATGTACACGGATTTTTATTTTTTTTTATTAAAAAGTAGATCAACACACAGTCCTAATATGCAGAGGTGGATTCTCTCCTGGATTTAAAAATGCATATATTTTATTTCAAAAATGTCCATTCCAGTTATGTGAAAGCTCAAAGGATCAGACCTTAGCATTTCTTGCCAATAAAACATGAAAAATCCAAAGATTCTCTTTTTATTCTACAGGGATAACTTAGCACCATTCTAGCTATATTAATTCACACTACCATGCAAAGGGCTTTAAAGTGAGACCCAGTGTCCCAGAATCATAAAAAAAAAATCATATATTTTATTCAGACACTTCTTGGAGAAGCTTAGTCACCCTAAGCACTCTCAAAGATCAGCAAAGAGAAATCAGGTTCATCCAGAGGGTGCTTCAGCCTCCGATCTCAATTGCCTTATAGAGGTGCAAGCAGAACCTCCATCAGCTTCACTGCCAACAGTCACATACAGAGACTTTTCATTGGGCATCTTGGTTAAATTGGGTGAGATGGTCCAGATAAACACAAATTCTAATCCTGTATGTTGTAATTTTTTGCTGCCCTGAAGTCAGCTGATATTCCTCTCTCTTTCTCTTTCAGCATCTGCTAGTATGTATGTACCAACCGTCTGCAATGGAAGGGAAGTTCTGGACTCCACCACTTCATCTCTGTGATTGTGACTTGCAGTTCAGTTCTTGAGTTTTTAGACTGTTAGGCAAAATTTTGCACATGTTGTGCACCCCGGAAAACACCAGAAAACAAAAGAAATCAAAACAAAACTAGTACTTTTTTTAGAAACAGTGTAATAAATTATTTTTGAGGATTGTACAGTATATAGTGATGTTCTGGAACTTTTTAGACTGATTTTAGCCTTTCTGTTGTTAACGGTTGTAAGGGATATGTAAATAACCATGGTTCACAATGTGCATAGTCCTGCAGTAAGGGAGTGATTTGTTGCAAGCACAGTTGCAATGTTAGGTGAGTTCTTTCCTACAAAATTTTTTTGTAGCTCCTTGTTGTAATTAACTTAGACTGCATTTCTATGTTGTATATTACAGTTACCTTGCGTGTAACAGATTGGTTTTCTCAGCATAAAACAGCAGTATTAATGTAAAGGCGCCAATAATAAAAAGATAAAAGTTTTTCAGCATGGTTTCATTTTTGTTTCTTCCTCCCTCAAGGTCATTTACCAGGATAGGTAAAAAGGACAAGAAGTCTGTAGTACTAGTGTGTGTACACACATAGCAGTGTACGGGTCTGTGGTTGCCTTACAAAATCCGTATCACATATGTGCTTACAGTGTATGCTTTGTGAGGGTCAAGTATAAATTACCTCTCCTTAAAAAAAAATTACATTATTAAAGAATCTCAAGTGTCTTTTTTGTTATTAAAATGTAGGGTAATTTTAAAAAGTGAAAATGTCTAATTGCATCTCAATGAGATATTAGCAAAACATTTTTGATCATTGGTTCATTCATTTAGCATGACTTAATGCTGTCATGCACAGAATAGATTGGTAACATATAAAAAAAGCAATTTTTAGATGAGGTTGGCAAAGAGATGGAAGAAAATCTGTCAGAAAATTAGCTAAGACTGTTCTATACCTCCAGCCAAATCAAAGCTGTTCAGTTTGTCTGCATCAGCAGTGGTGTGAAAGGTAATTGGAGCACTGCAGAAACACAGAGGACAGAAAAAAGTCATGAAAGAGAAATCCAGGAGACATTTACACACGTCTCTGGGGTGACCTTTGCATTCAAACCAAACGATTCAAGACACATATACTGGGTACTTAGACAATTGCAAATACCTTTAAAGTCTGGCTTTTATAACTGCACTCTTAAAGCCATCCTCACTCTATTGAAACAATCTGAAATCCTCCCTTCTGCCACGTCCAATAAGTCATTAAGGAAACAAACATACCTTTGATTAATGTTTCTGGGCATATTTACCTAAGGGTTTGTTCCCATTGATCTCACTCCAGCTGAGGTCAATAGCAAAATTCTCACTGACTTCAAAGGCAACACCACTGAGGCTTGAAAGGCAGATATGTACTGTTAGATGTACAAGTTCCCTGGAGCCCAGTTCTCCTGCATTTGCAGAAGTTCTTACACATTTCTGGAAATGTGCAAGTCCTTAGGGCTGAACTGGCAAAGGAAGTAGGTGTTATTTTGAATGCAGAAATTAAAGACACATGTTCTTAAAATTCCTGCTCAGAGATAGATGACTATTTTCTTCGGACATCCAAATGTCCACCAGCAAAGCTATTTAAGTCTCTGCATCTAGTACAGCTGTCTAGTACAAAAATTCCTATGACTTTCTCTGAAATTGGCATTGCTCAGCCAGCAACACATGCAGAGACCTGCATTCAGCCTCTTCCTCTCCTCAAGCTCGGCAGTGCCTGAAGTTTTGGGCTTGGATCCTGCAGAGGTCAGGCTTTGATAGGTTGGGAGTCTTGCTTTCTAAATCAAGACATCTTAAAGCATCTCAAGTTGAGCAGCTATGTTCACTTGAGTTTTGTGTCCTCTTTTGTGGATTAAGAGGCTGTTCACAGTAAAGCAAAAGGTCAGAGTATCTGACCACAATGCTGATGTACCTGCATCTACATTATCTTTATGGAGCTCTTGAAAATGCCTAAGCCAATGAGAATTTCTCCTCAATTTTTACGAAAAGCAACAATCAGGGTCAAATCCACCTTGCCTAACATTTATTAGTATAAACAGAGATTGCCAGCCTCTTTAGTCCTTTGTGCTCAGTGGAGAGCAGTAGGCGCAATTATCTCAGACTGCTACTTCAGGCTGAGATGATCTTTGTGCTCAGTGGAGAGCAGTAGGCACAATTCCTCTGGCTTATCTCAGACTGCTACTTCAGGCTGAGATGAATCCGAACAAAGGTTAGCACAGCTTGCTCAGCTCACAAAGTTTGTACTGAAAATAAAGCCACTGTGTCAGATGAATTCCACCCATAGAATCTAAACTGGCATCACTGAAGCTAATTTATAGCAGCTGAGGATCTTACAGTACCAGAGTTTTCATTCATTATGATAGTACTATTGAGAAAATGACCCAATGTCTGTGTCTGAACATGTTATGAATACTTAGGTGGTTTGAAGGCCATTTTCTTGTGGGTTTTTCATACCAAACAAACAAACAAACAAAAACCCAAACAAAAAACACACTCTGGAGTTCCAGCTTCACCAAATGTTCCTGACATTCTTGTACTTTATTTGGTTGTGTCTTGAAACCTTTTCACTACTTTCTGCTGGATGTCTATAGAGATGCAGATTATCTGTTATTGCCTGATGATTCAAGTAATTCAGTTTCAAAGCACAGGAAAACAAAAAAAGAAAATGTCAAAGTCTGGCAGACGCTTTCACAACACATTTATTAATTTTTTTTTTTTTTTTTGCTGCTGTCTCACATCATCATTTTAGTTTCTCTATTTAAAGTAGTTCATAGGTTTTGTTCTCATTTGTGCAAAACTTGGCTTTGGAGTATAAACCTTTTCTGGTCTCCTTATTGCTCCCATCATATATAAAGATTCGAGTAACTCACCTCAAAGCACAGTGGGTCCTGCCACGGTTCCTTGCATGGTGGAGAAGAGCCTGAAGTACCCCGGCTGTGAGCCTGAAGAGTCATCACACTGCTCTGAGCCCTGCACACAGCCAACCAGAGGGACATGCTGGGGGAGAGAACAAGGCTTCACCCAGCACCTACACTGGGTGTCTTACTGGAGGCAGCAGAAAAGTTTATTTTTTCATTCAGAAGCCATAACTTCAGCGTACTGGAACAGGCTGCCCAGGGAGGTTGTGGAGTCTCCTTCTCTGGAGACATTCAAGACCCACCTGGACGCCTTCCTGTGTGATCTCATTTAGGTTCCTGCTCTGGCAGGGGGATTGGACTGGATGATCTTTTGAGGTCCCTTCCAATCCCTAATATTCTGTGATTCTGTGATTCTGTGTGATTCTGTACCTTAGCTCTCTGTTACAAATCAAGAGAGCAGAAAGGTTTGTGAAAAACTGATTAGTTTTTATTTATTGGTCGAGCAGAAAAATAAGACTCAAAAAAGTCATCACAGGTCAATTTGAAGTAAGTTTGTGGCTTTTTTTGTCTTTGTTCTTATTTGTTGTTTTGTTGGGGTTTTTTCCTTTTTCTAGGAGAGGTGTTTCTTTTTAAAGTCTTGACTGAAGTTTGAGAACAAAATCAAAATCTACTGTGGTAAAAAAAAAAAAAAAAAAAAATATTTTTCTCATCTTCAAGTGATTCTTTTTCCTGAATTAATTGAACACAACTGCTTTCAGCCCTATCCAAAAAAATTTCAAAAGGAATTGTCTTTTCAAAATAAAAAAAATATTAAAAACTATTTTAAAAATATCATGTTCTACTTGAACAAAACAAATTGCAAAAATCAGTGAAAAATGTCCAAAATATCCTGGCTCCACCCAGAAATCTCAGGTCTGGTTAAAGAGGTTCCCACTGCAATCCTTCACCCAATTAGTACACTTAGAGTAAGGGAGACCAAAACAAACCCTTAACTCATCACCAAATGTAGTCTGATGTCCATGAGGTCACTGCCTACTCATTGATGCTTGCAGTCTGCAACATGAAAGGCAGAAGCTATTCATCCAGGGCCACCTCAAAGCTTCTCAGCAACATAGGCAAAGCTGAGCTGTGCTAGTGCAAGATGAAAAGAGGCCAAGGCCAGGCTGGGCTGTTTTTGCAGTAGGAATGGGATAGGTAGGAAGCAAAAGCTGGAGGAGACCTGGCATGCCAATCTTCTCGCTTCTCCTGTCTCTGAGGAAATGGCAGGGTCAGGAAGGGTTTTCTCTCTCCCCAGTAGCACCACTTTCTGACACACATTAACCCCTCCTTTAGAGGCAACAATGGGAAGCCAGATAACAACTTCAACCACTACCTACAACCAGCTGGAAAACAGAGCGTGTGGGTGACTTTCTAGTATGTTGGCATTTTAAATATGGAAGGAGGCAAGGACAGCAATGGGCTGCATATAAACACCAAAGCTCTCAGAGGTCACTCTTCCATCTCTTTATTCAAGCAAACACACATCCACACAACCTCACTTTGCCTTTTATGTGCTGTTAGAGCACCAGCCTCAGAGTACATGGGACCTTAGTTTTCTTCCTGATGAGTTCCAACTCTCTACATGCAGAGAAATAACCAAAACATAGAATCATAGAATTGTAGTGGTTGGAAAAGGTCACTGAGTCCAACCATAAACCTAACACTACCAAGTCTACCTCTACACCATGTCCCTAAGCACCTCATGTACCTGTCTTTTAAATACCTCCAGGGATAATGACTCCACCACCTCCCTGGGCAGCCTGTTCCAATGCTTGACTACCTTTCTGGTGAAGAAGTTTTTCCTAATATCCAATCTAAACCTCCCCTGGCACAACTTTCCTCTCATTCTATTGCTTGTTACCTGGGAAAAGAGACTGACTCCCACTTCTCTACAACTTTCTTTCAGGTAGTTGTAGAAAACAATAAGGTCTGCCCTCAGGCACATTTTCTCCAGACTAAACAACCCCAGCTCCTCACAAGCCTTGTTCTCCAGGCCCTTCACCAGCTTCGCTGGTGGCAGTTTATGATCGACCCACTAGATGACTAGATGACCTTCAAAGGTTCCTTCCAACCCAAGTTACTCTATGATTCTGTGAAACAGACCAAGCAACAGCATTTCATGTCATCCCCATTGGCATGTCAGCACCAGTTGTAGCTGCTTTTACTCTTACATTAATGCATTTGTGTTGGCCACTGCTAGAGATGAGTAAACAGCCACTGGCTCCTAAATGGCAACATCTGCTGCTATCTTGTCTGATTATAATGAAGTATCTCCAATTTATGGGGACTACTGAATCTGGCAGGACAGACAACCCAAAATCTTCAAACTTTCCCCTTTACTAATGAAGAGTCCCAGAACCTCTTTTTCAAGACCAAATAGTCAAATCCTGTCTTTGAAGAAAGATGACAGCTCCCTGAAGCTACTTAGTAACTTCCCATTGTGGCTCTAAACCACTTAATTTTCCCCAAACCCAGACTCTTAATCAATCGTATTATATATTATAAACATCAACCAACATAATCAGAACCAAGATAGAATACATTCTTTGCACATTTCCCCCTTAGCAAGCACTGTCAAAGCTGAGACAATAATATTCTGCTAATTTGCCAATAATTTACACAGACACCACTAAAACGTGCTTAATCCTCAAAGAGATTCAGTCGCTTGACTCCAGATTTCAAAGAAAAGCATGCAAATGCAGCAATAAAATGCATTCCGTTTAATCAAGTGAACACATAACAGACTGATTCACATTGTTTTATGGCATCAAATAACAGTTTCTGATGTGATCCCATGTGGGAGAAAAGGGGGGAGGTTGCTCTAAGTATATTTTGGCAGAATACTAGAAGAGGTCACAGACAGCTGATTTCTTAATGAAGTGTTAAAGGATTCCAAAATTTGCCTCTTAAGGGAAAATTGAAACTTCTCCTCTCTACTATATCTTTAACAAAAAGAAAATAGCATAAGTCAGCTAAAATATGCCAAGTTTAACTTACTTAATTGTTGGAAAACATTATTTTCTTATTTTAAGGTAAATAAAGCCTATGGTATTGGTTTGTATCCTACTGCGTTAGCAGTGCACCAGATATGCTATTAGATTGCCTGGAAGAATTTTGAACAATATCATGACAAACCACTTGGAAGCAGAGCTGAGAAAGGTCATACAGCAAAGTCTATTCAAGTCAACAAAAAAATGCCACTATCATCTGCTTTATTGGGAAAATAAAAGGGAAGAGAACTAAACAAACCCTCTGCGGTATTAAGTAAAATTAAATGTAGTTCATAAAAATTAAGGTATTTTGACGTTACAGAGATATTGGTCCAGTGATTCAAGGAATTATGTTCTGGAGAATGAACTGTAATTATGCCTTGGAAAACACTGGAGAAAGAAGGGAAAAAAATAAAGGAGATGTAGACAAATACAGTTTGATGACAGTGAAAAGCTCTAGCCACCACTGCAGACCTGCAATGTTCAGGAAAGGCTGCGGTTCCACCAAACATCTCAAGTCCAAAATTTCAAATATATTATCACTTTATTTTATGAATGCCCATCAGATATATATCTTTGATGCTACAGCACACTAGTTGAATAAAAATCAACAACATAAAAACCCTCTTCAGAAAAGATCCAAGAAGTGAAATCCCAAAGCCATAACCATTTACTCCGTGAGCTTATCATCTTTGACAACCATATATAAATGACATCATAACAACAAATACAATGTACAATAATAAGTGTGCAATGGTACAAAATATACAAAAAGGAATGTGTATTTAATATACATTCAACAATACCCCATAAAAATCTTTGTTGGGAAAGTGAAGTGCCTTTTCAAGAACAACAAAAAATGTATGCCACTTCAGTTAAGATGCCTGAAGTATCTCCCATCAAAGGAGTAAAGCCTGTGTTCTTTGACTGGAGATATAAAATAACTGAGCTGAATTTTCCCTAAAGAAAAAAATCTAAACTTCATAAAATTTTGTCCACATCTAGAGTATAATAAAATATTTAGAGTGCAGAAAATTCAGTTTAATTTAAATTTTACTTTAAAAGTGGGCCATCTTTTTTGATAGATACAGCTCAGTCATATAAAATCAAAAATCTATATTCCTTATAGTAAAAAGACCATTCCTGCCCATGTGTCTTTTCTGGTTTTGATGCATTCCACAATTCACATAATTTTGCTACAATGGAAATACAAGTCTGACCAGTGGTCAGTACAAGAATTGTACCTCATTTTCTCCTGGTTCTATACAAATCTTGTATAATTTTACTCAAATATTTTTTGCCTAAGTTTCAGATTCCTTTGAGTTCAATCTCAATGGGAATTTCAGGAAATTATTACAGTGGATATTATGAAAATCACATGCCTATAATGTGGTTGATTTTATTAAAAAGTCCACCTAGCCTCCAGTTTTCAAGGCACTATTTTGTGCCCTTCTTCCAAAGCAGGTACTTGCATTGACAGCAGAACATATTCAGATGCTGAGCTGCACAAGTAGGTAACCCATGCTCAGCTCTGCTGGGCATCCATCCTTGTTCCTTGCTTGGATAGAGGAATAAAGGTGGCTGAGTATTTTTAATAAGCCTCCCAACTGACAAAGCTGATCCCTCGTTTCCACAAGTAGAGATTGTTGCTTTACCTCCAGAGTTCAGGCTTTGTTGGTTTGCAGCCCAGGGAAAGGTGACACACTGGCAGCCTGACAGAAGGTTCTGAAACTGCCAACAACCTCTTTTGAAAGGACAAGCTTCCACAGAGAGGGACAAGTGCAACTTGCACTATAGGTATCACTTTCCTTCTCTTTATAGAGTTTGAGCCTGCTACTGCCTATAAACTCATGGGCTGAGACCTACAACTCATATAACAGCAGTTAACACATTTAAATTTAATAGCACCAGGTTTTACCCCAACCCTGACGGCCATGACACAGGCATCAGAATGGGTTCAACTTGCAGGTGCAACACCATGCCTCTTGTATTAGAGGCCAACACAGACCATCCAGCCCTTCAAAGCATTAAAATCAACAGTATTTTGCAAAGTTCAAAACTCACCTGAGGCTCATTCCAAGTACCATTCATAATTTTGATTTTAAGAGAGACTGAAGACAACACACAACCTTTGCAGGAGGTTTCAGGCCTCTCTGAAAATCACATCCTATGAATATGCGTAGAAGGAGTGATAGGAAATGAAAGGTACCTATAAACCATATGGCATGCCTGAGCAATGCCCAGGTGAATGCAAAAAATTCATGTTATTTGCAGTATGTATATCTCTTCCTGAGTTGAATTTCATTCCCAGTACGGAATCCAAGTGTCTGCTTTCTTTTTTGGCAAGATACTCAATCACATGGTAAGGCAATCCAATTTTCTGGTTTGCTTCCTGTCTTCTTTCCTCCTAAATGGCCAAGCATTTCTCACCAAGATCACCACTACAATGTGTGCCAGAATATGTTTAAAATATGGTCCTGTAAAAATAGAAATTAGGTTTGTTTCTTTGAAGGCAGCATTAATTCTTCATATATTCTGGGATCTTGAAGATTTCAGCTGAACAGATTCAAAATTATCTTCCTTTTCCTGCAATGGAAAAGACAGGTTCCCATCAACTGTGATTCCTCAAATTCACTCCCACAGTTACTAAAGCCACTTCTCTTAGTATCTCCACAGCAGTCTTTATCAAAGACTTCACTATATTTCTACCACAGCAATGATTCTTTGTTGTTTAATAACACAGTTTGAGCCTTTATTATTAAATAACACTACTAAATCTGTAAAAAATAGCAAAATCAGCAAAATTATGCCATATATATTGTTCATGTTCCTTACTTTAGAGGGTAGAGGAAAGTTTGTATTTCATACTCATAGTATAGGACAGGTAGTTAGAGCTGGGGGAATTGCAAGGTAATCGTATCTATGGTTATCATTACTTATTAATTAAAGTGTTTGGAGCAAATGCTGTAAAAGTGAACACCACTGCTTCACTCTTGGATTCCCATCCCAACTCCTCCTCTGGGAGACCCACAGGACAAAAAGAGTCTACAAGCCCTCTGCCATCTTAAAAATCAGTGCTGGAGGGTTGAGTTTTCTTTCTGTTTTTATTTGCTGGGTGACAGCCTGCAGGCATCAGGGTGAGAAGTGTGGACCTACACATTACTGCGTGTGTGAACAACCCAACGGATCATCCAGAAACAATGAATGAAGGAGCACTAATAAAACTACTCACTAGAAAATGCTGGTTCTTCCTTTGTGTACCTACCTTTTATACTTATTGATGTACACAAACAGTTTGGAAACAATGTTAAACTAACCTCATGATCTGATCTTTAAAATAAGGACAACCTAGTGCAGACATGACAAAAAGTAGGGGAGAAAACCATCCTACACTAGCCTACTGCAGAGTATACATTCCTCATTCTGAAGGACCTGGTGTTACGCTGGAGACAGCAGGTGGACCTAGAATAGCCTCCAATCTGAAGCAGTTTCATAATCCTTTAACTTCTAAATTCTCATTAAAAATAGCAGTCATTTTTTTCTGCATTACAGGTCTAGCCCTGAATTCCTTGGGTACTCAAAACTGCTAATAGCTTCATGAGATGTCTTGCTTCATTAAGAAATGCCATTGCCTGAAGTTTAAACATATAGTTAGGATACTGCAGATTTTCCTTTATCTCTCAGTTTATATTTCTCCTCATTTTCTCCCGTTTTCTTCCACATATTTCACATGCATATGCAGCAGGAGATTAATTTCCTCAGCTTTTGCATAAATGAAAACTAATGTGTATAACATTTGTTTTGGAGAAATATATATTAAATTCCAGTTATCTGCAGGGATACAGGACACAGATTTCAGTAAGTTAATGAGGTACTGAAAGCTGAGCTTGCCAGCTATGATTATCTAGCAGGAAAAAAGGAACCAGCTTAGAAATATCTGACAGGCTTGTTTAAAAAGGAGAGAATACTCAGGGAGTCTGCTACAATGGATATAGGAAGTTTAAAATACTCTTTTTGAGTCCAAAGAGGCATTCAAGTGGTCTGAATACAAAAGCACTAAAGCTTATTTTATAGAGGGGAAAAAAAAAGAAACAAAACTAAACAAAACACCACACTTTTCCCATGCTCTCGTCTGTACTTCTAATCAGGAAGGAACCAGTGGTTGGTGCTGCAAATGGAGTCAGCAAAGCTTTTACAGTTATCAGGCATCCAGCTAAACATGACCTTCACCAGCAGCACTGGTCATTATAGTGAGCCACAGCCAGCCAAACCATTTCAGGGACAAAAAACCCACATCCTCAGTACTTCAAAGTCAATCCCTGTAGGATTTAAAATGGAATCAACTTCCATTTTTGCAACACCACCACAAAGTTTGATGTGTTTTTATTTTATGTACTTTTTCAATATTCTTAATATTGAATTAAGAATTAATATTGAATTTCCGCCCCCTTCCACAAGGAACTATATTGATTTTCCAAGACAAATAGTCAGGCTAGGGTCAAGGGGAAGTTCCATGTATTAGCTGTGTAACAGCAACATCTCCTATGAGGGAAACCTGGGGAGCAGACAGCATGGAAAGAGGACAGCAGTCTAACAAAAAAAGTAAAACAAAGAGAAGAGAAAAATAAGGTAAAAGAAAGGAGGCACACCTTATTTTAATTACATTGCACTCAGTCACAGAAAGGAAAAATAAAGGAATACAAGGAAAAAAATCTCAAAATTCATTATTCTGAAATATTATTGGGACAAGAAACAAGAGTGACTTTTTAAAATATTTTTTTATTTTAAAATTTAAGAAACCTTCCTATTCTGAAACAACCCATTTCAGCAAAACTGTTTGAAAGGGAAAATGTCATCCACCTTTATCATAACAGATGCCCCAGCTGGACTCCCTTAAAGACAACACTGCCCTTCCCATTGACTTCAAGGCACTTGGAATAAGACCAATGCTCTTGTGGGATCTACCATGATGGTCCTCTGTTACTCCTCTCAGAGATGTTCAAAGGACACCAAAGACTTTTGTTCTATGAATTCAGACATGCAACAACCCACATCAGATGTGCTATAGAAAAAATGCTTTTTGCTATTGCTTCCCACTGAAATGGAGAAGGCTGCTGTACTGGGTAGCAGGTTGTAGCTGATGCCTTCTCTTCAACTGAATCCTACAGTACTTAAAATTATGGTTCTCAAGTCAGCCATGAAGCCAGGTCGGGTGAGGTGTAAGCAGCTGGTCAGTGGCTACGTTCCCAATGTTAATTTTCTGTATCTATAATAGCTGTGTTTGCCTCAGCAATGGAGGTGTCTGGTAGGAATCCAGGAAGTGAGGTTCACCCCACCATTAACTGCTCTTCTTAGGTATCACCCATACAATAACAAATGCTACTGAAACCTCTCTGCAGAAGAGGGAGCATTTCCTCAACACCCTGCAACATTTTTTACCATTATCCATACTGTGGATTTCAGCAGATCAGCTACGGACTGGGTGATGTGTGCGTGGGAGGCTGCGCAAAGCACTGTGCAAATCAGCATCACAGCCTCATCATGTCCAGTAATAAATAAAGGTAATAATTATTTTTATTATTAATAGTAGCAATTACTACTCACCTTCGTTGCCAAGGACTTGAGCTTCCCCAGCAGTGACTGTTTATTTGAATATACTATTTCTTCTTCGTTATCTTCTCCTTCCATTATAGCACAGCTGTCAGCAGCTGGCAGCTCACATTCTTTTGAGTTCGCTGTCATCACTAATTTGGAATATTTATACTCCAGCCTGAAGAGATAAAGCCAGACAGGCATATTATTTGTTTTTTATATAAATGTCCCATATTCAAGGTTTTTGTCAGTTAGATTATCTGCAGTCCTTATACATAGTTACTTCTGAGGTATTTACTGTAAACAAGATACTTTCCAATCATTAAAAACATGTAACCAAAACAGCAGTAACAATACATCGAGCTCCTGCTCTCCAGATTAGTCCTCTACCCTTATAAAGGGTCACATTTTCCCAAAAAACCACAAGCAGGTCGAGAGGATTTCCTGCATGAAGAAGTGCAAACTATGTGTTGGTTGGGGCAACAGCAGGTCTGACTTCAGTCTATGTCAGAATCTGCATCACACTCTGTCCAAGGAGGCTATGGGGGAGAGGAGAGATGTGTAACAGTGTGTTGTAGGGGGCAGCAAGAGGTGGGAACCATGATATTGAAGTCCAGATTTGGTGAAAGTGGACAAAATCCCACGGAGGTGGAATCACTTTTTGGAAGTTTATGGCATGAGATTTGGGAAGCAGAGGACAATGGGGATGAGGAACAGTCAGTTCAGTCTGAGAAGCAGGGATCTTTCAGGTGTGTACCAGATATGTCTTACTAAAATACACCTAAGCAATATATAGTCAATAACCTTATTTTAATCCAGCTGAAAGGGATTAATAAAACTGAAGATATATCCTTTTGGTCTTCAGACCTTGAGAAAGCCACATTGTTTCAGGATCTAATGTCAGCTTCAAACTCTGAGGGGTAAAAAAGACCATTCCTGTTGGGAAATTATGCCATGACAAATTACTGTGGATTTTCTATACTTTCCTCACTAGTATTTTTGAGAGCCACTGTTGGCAGAAGAAACCTCAACTTGGTGGATTAACAGACTGATCCAACATGGAATTTCTCATCAACATTGTCATAAGGTCAGATCCATGAACCATCTTTCTGTTCACTACATCAAGCTTTTAGCTTACTTTCACATGGAACACAATTTGCAGTACTTACTTCTGGTTCTTCTTCCAAAAATAGCAGGTCAAGGCTATGAGCAGAACAGCTGTGAAAGCACCAACACCAGCTCCAACTTTTAGCCAAAAATCTACTGTTTCACAAGTGCTGGTCCTTTTTTCTGGTAAGGGAACCCCCTTAATGCAATGCTTCGGCTCATTCCATACATATAAGGTTTCCTTTGAAATGGAAGACAGAAAATATCAAAAAGTGAGCTGGTTGTAGGAAAGAGCTATTTAGAATTGAAGAAAACAGGAAAGGTTAGAAAAGGTTCTTTTCAATGAAAGCAAAGCAAAACAAATACTTCAGGTTTTCAGACTCTAAGTGGAGTCATATTGTCCCTTTGATTATGTCTGCAGGTTCAGACATGACAAAAGGATCTCCTCTTCCATACTGCTCTTCTCCTGGCACAATAGAGGTTGGACAGCGATTGTGAATGTGTTGTGCCTGCATTGGAGCTGTTGATCAGAACAGTTCTGAACCTGTGAAAGGACTTACTAATACCTGACTAGAGAAGGCAGCAGCAAAAAAATTGCACGCAAGGAAGAACGAATTTCTGAACTGAAATTCTGAATCTTTTCTTAGTCTACCCTTGATGTTTAAGGCTATGAAAGTTCTTTGGACACTCCATCCTTACCCAAATAACTTGCCTGCATGTCTGAATGCACAGAGAGTTCAGGTCCCTACCCATAGAGCTAGCCAGACACAAGCTAGTTCTCCTCCAGGAACCATACTGCCATTGGCACAAATATTCCTAAATCTCAACACTGCACCTCACCAATAAGGCTTGTACCTAGCTAGCTCAGAGCCTGGGCTGAGATCTACCAACTCTACCTTACATATTGACTTGCACACAGAATTTCAACAGAGTCCAAGTTGTAACCAAATGAACCCATATGACTTGGAGATACGGGTCCTGTACCTGAAATCCTTTTTTGCATGCTCCCTCAATCTCGTGGTAGTCTTGCTCTGTGCAGAGAGGACAAGCTTCCGCACTTTCCCATATGAAGTAGAAAGTGCATCCATCACAGGTGCCAGCAGGGCATGAGCTAGGAGAAAAGCAGAGCTTAGTTAACATTTATGAAAAACTCCAGGGTTTGCATCCTTACACTACATTCTGCTGCTGGAGATCCGTAACGGTAAGTACGACAAATGGGTAAACATCCATCAAGTCAGCAGATGGAAAAAACTGGGGCAAGAACTTTTCCCCGTTTGTAAAATGCCTTCTCAAGTGAAAACAGATGTTGGGCTGTCAAAGGTCTAAAATAACAGTTCAGTTCCTGGCAGTGAGTGCTATTCATGCACTTAAATCTTTCCTCTTAAAATCAAGAGGAAAGAAAGAAAGAAGCAAGTCTTGAAGACCAGCAGAACTGCTCCAGTGTTTCATCAGCATGGGCTAGCCCAACATGTGTCTCTATCACTCTTCTCCTGCACTGGGTGACTGTTCCACATGAATGCTGCTATCTGGTTCCTGCTGTTGTTCTAACGATGTCTGGGTGATTTTGTCCGTATGGAATGGACTTGTCCTGTCGTGGTTAATTACTAGGAGGATAGTCACAGAATCACCAGTTAATGAAGAGATAACAGCTTCTCTTAGTCTAAGAAAGACTAATGGCCCTATTTTGTATTCAGCCTGCGGAAGAAAGTTGCACTGGCAATGGCAGGACATTCACGCAGTTTTTGTTACTGACAATTACATCAGGTCTAACAGCAGCAGTAGCCAAAAGTCCATGCAAGAAGCTAGGTCACGTCAATGTGAAATACATCCAGAAAGAAAAATTTATTTCAAAGGGTTTTTTCCCCTATCATCTAGAAATCTGTTATCCTGACCTGAAGGACTGACAAATCCACAGCCCTAAAAGTCCATTCTGGCTTATCCTGATTTGAATATCTGATAACTGTCCCCTCTGTTTGTGGAACATTTTTTTCAATGTACATGACGAACATTGACAGGCCTTTCTCCCCAGCCTCTTTCATCTTATACTATAACTTCACATGATACTAAACACCACGACTGGAGGATCAAGGAGTTACACGCAGTATTATCTGACAGGTATCACATACCTCAGCGTTTGAAAATAGCTGTCTGTCTGCTGAGTTAATCAAAGGGGGTTAGGAAGGCAGAAGTCAACAAGAACTGAGATAAGGTACGTCTTGTCAGCTGTATGGCGTTTCTGTCCATGCTCGGACTTTTAAAAGCAGGGTAGGTTACTCCTCACTCACTACTGGTGCATTATCACAGCTCACATCATGTTTAACCTGCAATGCTAGAAGGACACCTGGAGGATTTTCACATGACAACTGATGGTGGCTTGTCACCCAGAATAATTTGTAGCCCGTCAGGTCCCTAAGAAACTGGGATAAACATCTCCAAAGGCATTCAAACATCAATTACTCATCCACCACCTGTGAAGTAGCTGCCCCTTTGCCTTCATTCAGGTGAGTACGGTTCACCTGTCCCAGGAGGGACATAGATCAAAGAGGATCCCACACTTCTCACACTGTTAACTTTTGGGAAGGGGACTTAACTTTTGGGAAGGAGGATGCTTGAGGAGGCAATCAGCAAATGTACGGTAACGTCCAGATGGACTAAGATGGGCCTTGACAGCCAAAAAATCAGATAATCAGAGTTGAGGGGAACTTCTGAAAAATCACAGGGTATTGCTGGAGAGTAATAGAATTTGTTTTTTGGTTTTTGTTTTTTTCCACAAGTTTTTGGGTGCAGAAATAAATAGAACTTTGGAAAACAGATTTTTTAAGTCACTTGAATCAGAGTGAAGGGAAAAAAAAGGGCAGGGAAATTGTACACAACCAGTACAAGGGGTCCAGGATACAAATTGAGCGATGAGACACATCAATAAATCCATATAGAACTTAAATCAGACAGATTCAGGGCTCACATAAGTATTGCAATAGCAGATTTCATCATTCCTAGGACAAGTTTCTCTTTTTAAAACAAAATCCTTTTGTTCACAGCCACTGCTGTAGATCACTACATTTGCTTTTGGTTTTAAGCTTGGAACAACCTGCCCAAGCTCTAACCTCTCTCACCAGACAGCCTAAATACACAGCAGTTGGTCTGCTGGGAGGTGACAGGCACACAGGCTCTTCATCTAGGAGAAACAAGTGAGACCTCCTGGGTGGCTGATGGCAGAGACAGAACTCATTGCTCTTAACTATAAAATTACTAATGTTTTGTAAAGGTTGCCTGAAGAGAAAAGGCTTTTAGGCAGTACTAGGATACAAATACTTAAATACCTGGGCACAGAAAGCTCTCCTTGGTCTGGTTTGTTGAGGTTGCATCTCATTGTCACAACAGTTGCACGGCCATTTTCACAGGAGGTTGTCACTGTTGAAGACCTAATGTCAAACACAAGGAGAAATGTAATCTGTTTCCATTACAGTAAATACACGTTGCTCTTTCATAGGCCTCTTGACTATTTGTGCAACTGCAATATTGAAGAAATGTCCTTTACCACTGTGCTTTTGCCTTCGTCAGACAGAAGAAAAAAAGAGGAGTAACAGAAGCAGTGTAGGTTTCACCACTTTATTTAAATCTCAAACTGGTCTGAGATGCTACTCAGGGAACTGTTCTGTTTTTCTACCTAGTTTGAATTCTGCTGAGCCAAGAAATAATCCTGCCCACAAAACACAATACAATGATTGAAAAAGAGAATCACAGGTGCTGTGGTTGGTGTGTTACTCTGAGGGAGAGTTTATGATAGTTCTCTCCTCATCCAGGAATCTGAGAACCACACTGTCCTGAAATAGCATAAGGCAAGGACGATTAAAAAAGTTGACCTTATTCCAACATGATAGACATTGTAAGCCAAGTTCATAACATACTCAAAGTAGGGTTAGTGGTGTGGGGTTCATTCTACAGAATCAGATACCTATGCTTCAAGTGTTGATATCCAAAGTGCTACAGCCAATTAAGATCTATCACTAAAGCCAACACCACACAGAGATCCAGTCAGTAGAACAAATATAGGTATGTGCCTTAAGATAAACTGAATAGCCCCATGGGCTCCAGTATCCAAGCTTAGAAACCCAGTTCACATGAAGACATCAGCATGTAGACATCTTAATTGAGGTGATCTTTGAGCTAATTCCTATCCAAGCTGAGGTATTCTTTTTGTGGAAGAAAGGGAAGAATAGGAAAAGCACACCAGTAACTGTGCAGGTTGAAACAATTATTTTTAAACCCCAATTAGATCAGTTTCATAACATCAAAGTAAATACAAATGAGTGTGAAATAGAATATGCAGCGAGAAGTGGACATATCAAAGCCATATATGAGAAATTATGGAAAGGAACATGACACTGGAAGTGGCACCTGGAAGAATCAAAGCTCTGGTATCACTCTCTACAGATCAAGTGTAATTAAGATTTTTGTAAACAGTATTTGCTGGTTTCATAAGATGTTCTTCAACATGCCAATCAGCCAGATACTGATTAAAGTGATAAAGATTAAAGTTGGATTAAAGACCTCCCCTCACAGTTTTAGTTTCCTTTAAAGAAATGAAGAAATATGGTGTACAAATAAACGGTATTTTTTACCTACTTGTAAAAGAAATGCACATCAGGTATTTTGCTTGGAGAAGGAGGAAACATATCTGTCTTAATGCTGATGTTTTCCAGCATTGTTTCAACCGTAGCTCCTAAAATTTGAGAAGAAAAGAAACAAGCTAAGAACAAATTTCTGAGGGGTTCACATACAACATTTTCTCAGTCTGAAAGATATGGTTCTTACTTAACAGCATGTAATGACTGTAATATACTTTATATACTTTCTTCTAGTCTAAACTTTGCAGATTTGTACGTTCCTTATACAGCCTGACTTCCTCATATAAACATAACAAAACAAAAAATTTAATAAAATACTACCAGTGTAAGTAAGTTTTAATTTTTTGTATGAATCCAAAGCAATCACGGGATATTACAAAATCATAAAACAATTTAGGTTGGGAAAAGAATGCTGAAGATATTTGATCCAATCAACTGCTCAAAGCATATGTCTTGAATATATAACCCTAACACATCATAACCACGTAACACCCCGAGCAATCTGCAGTACTGTGGGAGAAAAACTGAAAGATGCAATGACAAGATTCAGAAGGATTATGGAGTCATAGGCAAGTCCTGATGACACATTTTGGAACAATGATAGGCTGGTTACATAGGTCTGCATGGATTTTGGAGAAGAGTTGAAAAAGAGGAAAATTCAAGTAACCAAACTTCTTAGATATCCTTCCAACCCCATGAACCAAAGAAGACAGAAAATATCGATGCTGCACTGCAATGTCTAAGAAGAAGAGGAAGCTGTACAAATGGGACTGGCTGCATCCTTCTACTGAGGAGAAAAATTGCTAGACCAATAAGAAAAAGTGGTAGCAGCCAGAAACTGGTGGGAAGATAGGAAGGACTGAAGAAAATAAGTTTTCCATTTGTTCTTGCAACAGTTCAGACAGCCAAATTGAACTCTGAGGACTCTGAACTGATGGACATTACACCTGGGAGGGTGATTCACAGAGTTGGAAAATCCATATCTGCTTATAACTCTTTTAGGTAAATATAGTAGATGACAAAGGTGACAGTTTGCACTAGACACTACTACCTGGTGTAGGACAAGTCGGAGCCTGGGATCATGGAAGCACATGGATCAATGTGCTCAGTAACATTCCCCAGGAGGGTTAGCAGGTAAGGGATGGCTACAGAGCATCATATCAACAAAGAGAGCAAAACGAGCTGTGCGACAGCAGCCATGAGGAGCATGTGCAGAAAGATGTCAGGTTATTGTGGAGGAGGCTCCATTCTGAGAACATACGCTGGCATCAGGAAGGACAATCATTTCCTCCTGTCAAAGACATTGCATCTAACGTCAGGTAACTTAAATTTGGATTGCAACATAATGGACAGAGATTAGTTACTCACTAGACTGGAAGATGATAGCTCCTAGGGACTTTACTCTATTCAACAGAGGCAATGAGAGAATATTCCCATCCAATATGCTGTACTGTACAGATGGAATTTCAAAGTGCAGTTCCTCAAAAATAAGAATATTAGAACCAAAATCAAGGGTGGAAAAAAAAAAGTCATTCTTCAGAGGATATTAATTATATGGCTAAAAAGCCACAATGATTCTCTCAAGAATGACAACAGACTTGACTAAGAGTCCACCTTGGATCAGAACAGCAGTAAAAGAGCAATTCAAATAGAGACACTGGCACAAGCTTAATGGGAGGGGAATAGAGAACCAGATAAAAACAGAAGTTATGAGTTACAGAAAAATTATAATGGATGCTAAAGACTTCAGGGAAGAGCCTGTGTTTGACAGCACTAGAAAAATTAAAAGTTTGGAGCTTTTTTAGAAATACTAGAAATAAATTACATCTTATGGATAGGAAAGGCACACTTCAACCATTTTATAAAATGTAGCAACTGTGATAAAGAAAAGGCAGCAGAAGAGCTTGATATCTTTTATCTGTATTAGGAAAAAATCAGGACTATGTCCTTGCTTTCCAAGACAATAACTGAACACCTCATTCCTTCAGTGGCAGGAGAGGATATAGGCATCTACTTGGCATACACACCCATAAACTAGCAAACCCATCCCTAAGAGTGACCTTTAATAGAGCTTTTAATGAAATTAGGGAAATGTCAGAAGACTGATGGAGAGGGGATATGGTGAGGCAAAATAACAGAAATAGTAAGTGGAAGATGGGTTTCAGTTAACGGGTAGATACATAAACTGTGACAGTCAACACAAATTTGTGGAGAACAGCTCTTGTTGAACAACTCTGATTTCATTCCCTGAGTGCTGATGAATTTAGTTGCTAAAGAAAATTATGTATACTTATCAAGTATTTCACTAACTACCACATGAGATTCTAATTTAAAAGTTAGCAGTGCAATATCAATTAAGCACACACTTTGGATTAAAAATTGTTTAACTAACTAATTATAAAATTATCTGGCCATGGCAAATTGTCATCAAATGTGGTATATCTTCAGGCTTTTCTAGGCATTGATATTAGAGTCCCAAAATGCAGGAATCTACAAGTAACTATATAATTACTGTTGGTAAAGTGTGTAGATGAGACAAGATTAAGAGGAATGGGAATAAAATACTGAACAACTTGGTTCACTTGGTAAGCTGGTCCCAATCAAACTAAACATATCTTAGTGCAGACAAGTGCAGCAAGGGATGAAGATCAGACATCAGGAAGAGAGATTTTTCCATTGGAAGCTGTACCTCTGAAAAAGATCTAGAGTGGCCATCAGATCCAAGAAGTCATCATGAAATTTCATGAGTCTGGAGAAAGAAGGATTCAGGAATTCCATCCTTGCATGTAAATACCAATACATGGTATTGGTGTGATTTTTATTGCCATTACAGTGAATTAAATACTGGAATATTATTCCATTCTGATGCCCATACTTTAAGAAAATGTAATAACAAGTTACAGAGATTGCAGGAAGAGCCTCAGAAATTATTCAGATGCTTGACAGAAATACAAGATAACAAGAGATTTAGAAAAACTTGGTCTACTTAGTTTAGTAGAAGAGCAGACTGGGGAGGGTGTGATGATTCCAGTACACAAAATATTTCTCCAAAGAAGAAAATATGGGTGTGAAATGGAGAAAGAATAACAAGAAGCAAGAGCTGAAAACTGAAGCCAAGCAAATTCAAATAGGAAACAAATCTGCTTTAAAACAAAATACAGAGATGGTGTTTGACCAGTGGAAAAAAATACCAATGAGTGTGGCAAAGCTTTTCTTTCTGGCAGTCTCAGAAGTCCAGGTTGAATGCTCTTCTGAAGACATGCTTTTGTCAAACATGAGTTTCTGGGCTCAGTGCCAGGGAGAAAGTACAAACACGCAGTGCCTGTAATGGGTAGGTGAGCAGACAAAATGACTTCATTGTCTAATCTGGCCTCAGACTCTGGGAACTTGTGAGCCGGAGCAATGAAAGACTTAATGATGTGCATGGCCCCATGCTGCCCTAAACCTCCTCCTTCCTTGCCTAATTATGTCCCAGCACCAGCTTCTTCTTCTGAAATTGCCCGAGTTCGAACATGGCATGGGCAGAAACACTTGGAGTAATGTGACTGCTACAGCAATTGATCTTGCCCTGCATGAGGTGGGTAGGAAACATGAAAGAAAACCAGTGCTTTTTAACTACATTATCCAGATTTTTGTGCTGAAATTCTATGCACCATGGGACCCACCAGACCAAAAACAGAGTAGAGTGAATAACATTGGCATGGAAAAGAATGGGAGCAGCCCTTACTCTTCTCCTCCAGCCATCAGCTGAACTGAAAACAGCAGCAAAAAGCAATGGCATCTGTCCAGATCTGTTTCACAGCTCAGGAACAAAGTGGGACTGAAACGTGGGCTGCCCCTTCACTCTTTCAAACTCTTTCCCCAAGGTAATGCAGCACTGCTGAGCTGAGAAGGATTTACTCTGCAGTCATGATAACAACACGCAAAAGACAAACCATATACCTAAGAACCTGTCAGCAAGGCTGTTGGACTGCAGAGCCAGGGCTGTTCGGAAACCCTTGCTGTCCGACGGGATGATGGTGGACTGACAGACAAAAGCTCCCACAAAATTGGAAAACTCTTCTGATTCTGCAACCATGTCCTTCAGAGTAACATCTGTGATATTGTCAGTGCAAATAGCCACTTTCTTCCCCTGTGAAAAACCAGAAAAAATGGGGAAGCTGTTGGTTGTTGATAAGACATGAAAAAGTTTGGGAGAGATTGTAAAATTCCTGACTGCAAACTGGGTGAGTTTCATTACTGCACCTTAAAAACAACTTGATGTTTCTGTCATGAGAGGGACAAATTGCAACAACAAACTGTGCCATTGTGAAAGCTCTGATTAGAGCCTCATACAGACCCAGAAACATGAGGTCACCTCTGCTATGTGTCTTACTGGAAACCTGTGCTTCTTTGTTTATCTTGACAGCACAGTATTCACTTGCAGAGCATAATAAAATGGCTTGCAAAGGAAAGCTGTATTTCCCTTGCCTTTAAATAATGCACTGTAGATTGCCTCTTTATTTGGGATTTAATCCAGATAAAATATTTTCAAAGCACAAATACATGAAATCCCTAAACAGATATATAGCCTTCAAGGCTGCATTAATGTCACATGTCAAAACCAGTCCTAGAATCTCAGAGCAACAGCAATGAAAGACAAACCACCGTACTCAGTTGCCCTGACAAAATGCACTCAGGACTTAATCATACGGTTGGTAGTGTCATATCATCAGAGTAGTCTGGGAAAATGAAGACCAGATCCAGAGGGGAGAAAGCTTTTGTGGATCTACTTGTCAGCAGGTTGTTCTTAAACACACATTTAAGCCTAAAAGTATGCAAACCACTGTAAAGAAATGTGACTGCTCATTTGCCTCAACTCATGCAAACCCTTTGGTACTTAGGAAAGAGACTTCAGAACTTTACAGGGCTGGACATCAACATAAACTACATGCACTGGTCTTCATGGGACAATATACATCACTGGTACTGCTCCAAAACTCCAATTTATGTATGTGACAACATGCTCTGGTACAGTCCAAGCCCCAGACAGAAAAATCTTGACTAGGACAGAGACTGTTTGCACTCATGGACTAAACACATTTTCCCAACACTTTAAAAGGCTGCAATCAAAGTCAGCAACGGGCACCTTGGCCATGGGCAGAGAGCAGGGTGACCAGGAGCTCTGCTGATGGCAATATATCCAGCTAAGTCATGAGGGAAACATATGGAAAGAAATTGGCAACTGCAAAACTCAGACTCTTTGTTTGAGTTCCTTGGAGGCAGCACAAAAAGGTCAGGGTTGTGACCCAAGTGACTTGCAGGCACAAGAACTAAGAAAAGGTAGGAGTGTGACAGGGTTTTACTTCCAAGCATTACTTATGCCTAAAACACTGTCATCTCTGCTCTGGAAAATCACTGGACTGCTCAAAAGTCCTCTTGCACTGCTGAGCAAGATCCAGAGGAAAGTGTTTGCATGGTGTTGGTTACAGCTCAGTTGTAGGGGAGTCATCCTGTCTCAGTGTGATCCCACAGAGCATCAACACAGGCAGCAAATTGGTTAAACCACCCGACCCTCAACACAAGCTGAGCTCACCTCATTCCCACACAGGCTGATGTTAAAGAAGTGGAAGAACTTGGTCCCTCGGGAAGTGAAGCTGGGTCCGCTCATCAGCGAGCCCACCTGGCTGAGGTTGCTAAAATCGTAATTCAGGCTCTGGTTATCCTTGATGTACGACACCAGGCAGTCACTGAAGCAGGCAGAGTGGTCCTTCAGAGAAGGAGAGGCATCCATTAAAGAGCAGATATAGACCAGCAGCAAACTGTTCACCTGGGAGTTAAAGCAAGCAGGTGCAGACAGGACTGCTTTCCTTGTTAAGGATGGAGGGGAACTTTGTCCTATTCCTGTAATTCACCTTTCCCTTGGGAGAATTCCCATTCCTGTTTCAGTCCCTTGCAATCACATATCAGGACTTTAATGTTCCCTAAGCCTGGCCCTTCTGCTTTCTGCTGCATTAGCCAAGAAAATGCAGTTTCTTGCTTTGTTTTGTTGCAGGTGCTTTTAGGATCCCAATGTCCCAGCTTAAAGTCCTGTAGATAGACGAGAACATGGCCTCAGTTACACTTGCATCGTGCAAAGGAAACAAGAAATAGCTCAAGAAAAAGGGACAGGATACAAACCCAGCTGAACAAAGGCAGAATATGAAAAAATAGAATCACAGAATCATAGAATGATTTGGTTTGGAAGGAACCTTAAATCTCATCCAGTTCCAACCCCCCTGCCATCAGCAGGGACACCTTCCACTAGACCAGGTTGCTCAAAGCCTCATCCAACTTGGCCTTAAACACTTCCAGGGATGGGGCATCCACAACTTCCTTAGGCAACCTGTTCCACTGTCTGACCACCCTCACAGTAAAGAATTTCCTCCTAATATCTAATCTAAACCTCCCCTCTTTCAGCTTAAAGCCATTTCCTCTTTTTCTATCATTAAAATAGGAGCAGTTCTTCAAGTCCCTGTGCAGCTCCTTGACAAAGGATGCCACACATGATAAATGTTTATCTAGGACTAAGGGCAATTTCATATAGGAGGAATTTGTCACAGGTTTCTAAAGGCACAGAAAGATCATCCAGCTGAGGAAGTCCCTGAGTTTAAAACAGCAGGAGTCTGGGACAGTTCTAGATAGACGTAATGTAGATGTTTGCCCTGTTCTTACACTGTCCACAGTACAGCTTCTTGAAATCAACCTTTTTTTGAGCCAGTGTGGTCAATTTTATCTTATAATTAAATATTTAAAAGCAGAAATTAGACTAGGGAGATATTTGGAAGAGTGGGATCATTGGTTATAATTATACTCCAATGCTCACAAGGCAAAAACTCTTTAGTGTAAGAAAGCACTAAAACTAGCCCTTTGAGTAAGTTTTTATCCCAATAAACTCTGCCCATCACTCAGAGACACTCGCTTTCTCTACCTCGGTGCTCCTGCTGCCAGGTCCACACGGGATGCAGGCCTCCTTGCCGTAGACCTGGTGGATGGACAGGAAGGTGTTGGCCGGACACTCCTTGCACTGGCTGGTCTCCTTCTCGATGTAGTGTCCTGCTGGGCAGGGCACGCAGGATGAGCCAGACTGCTCAGAGCCCAGTGCACAGGCCTGGCAAGAAGAGGCAACTCCATCCACTGCATTGGTCACCGTGATGGAGTAGATCTTTGCCATGTCATTGATGAACTGTCTGCTCTGGAACAAGAGATGAGGAAACCACCCTGGTGCCTTTGTGCCATTGCATGTGGACACTAATCACAGCACAGTACACCAGGGCACTGATTCAGGGATCGATTTATTCACACACCTGTCTGTCAACATGGATGGCCCCCTCCCAAGGGACACTATATGGTGACAGCCACTCACCCTTTACAAGAAGCCCATGAGCTTCAATGGAGAGCAAGAGCTCTGGTGGTGAGTCTCCAGGGAAAGCTGTGCCGTAAAGCCCTGTACATAAAGGAGTACTTACATCTTGGCCCTCGTTTATTCTCTGAAAGGCCCAGGTGAAGGTGAAGGAAGCATTTTTGGAGATGATGTGAGTGTAGGATTGTTTCTCTTTACTTCTTTCCCACGATTCGACCACATTGGTATTTTTTCGATTAACATCCTATAAAACAGGCGTCATTATTTTTTTTTTCAAACAAAAGGTGTGGTCATACTACACTAAACACTGGTGTTTTATAATACAGAGATTAATATATATAAAGGACTTTGCAATTGAATTAAACATTTACCAAAGGAGAGCAAACATTTTTATTCTGTTTCCCATCACTGGCAATTTTTTAATTGAGTATGGGCATCTGCTCCACAAGATGCTGTAGTTCACACAACAGTTAAGTTCAAAGTCCTACAGCAGGTTACAAAAGCTATGACGACAGATTCAGTACAGTAGTTATTTCAGATTCCAAATTCTGGTTTTGTATAAAACACATAGGTACCAGAGCACAGAGAGAGGAAGGCCAAAATTCAAAGAAAAAATGTAGTTTACGCCATCATCAGATACCCACTTTGCTGGTGTCTTTAGTGAAACAGAACTGAGGCCAATAAGACAGTGTCAAAGTTTACACAAGAAAAACCTGTTCAATTTATGTTTATATTTCTTATTCTCCATCAGCTGTCAATATTCCAGGGAAAGATGCTTTTCCTTTAAAACAGATTTCTTTATATTATCACTAAAGGCAGATTGCTTTAAATTACCACCTAATTTCCACTTAATTTTCTTTAAATTAAAAATTCTCTTAAAGTAACACTAAACACAAAAAAAGAGAAGACCAGTGTGCTAGTTTTGGGTAGGATAGTTAATTTTCTTCATAGTAGCTGGTATGGGGCTATGTTTTGGATTTGTGCTGAAAACAGTGTTGATAATGCAGACATCTTGTCGTTCTTGCTGAGCAGTGCTTACACAGAGCCAAGGCCTTTTCTGCTCCTCACAGCACCCCACCAGCGAGTAGGAGACCCAGCTCTCTCAGCCTTTCCTCATAAGGCTCCACTCCCTTAATCATCTTGGTGGCCCTGTGCTGGACTCTCTCCAGCAGTTCCCTGTCCTTCCTGAACTGAGGGGCCCAGAACTGGACACAATATTCCAGATGTGGCCTCACCAGGGCAGAGTAGAGGGGGAGGAGAACCTCTCTCGACCTACTAACCACACCCCTTCTAATGCACCCCAGGATGCCATTGGCCTTCCTGGCCACGAGGGCACAGTGCTGGCTCATGGTCATCCTGCTGTCCACCAGGACTCCCAGATCCCTTTCCCCTTCACTGCT
>NW_010307246.1:56722-86337 GCF_000700745.2 Antrostomus carolinensis
TTGTTCCTGCCCAGATGCAACACCCTACACTTGCCCTTGTTATATTTCATTAAGTTTTTCCCTGCCCATTTCTCCAGCCTGTCCAGGTCTTGCTGGATGGCAGCACAGCCTTCTGGTGTGTCAGCCACTCCTCCCAGCTTTGTATCATCAGCAAACTTGCTGACAGTGCACCCTATTCCCTCATCCAGGTCATTTATAAATATATTGAATAATACCGGTCCTAGTACTGACCCTTGATGGCATTTGTCTCCCTAAGGAACTGTTACATGTGATGGAGCCCTGCTCATGGGAAGTTGTGAATGAATTCCTTTTTTTGCTTTGCTTGCACACACAGCTTTTGCTTTACCTCTTAAACTGTCTTCATCTCAACCCACGAGTTTTCTCCCTTCCACTCTTCTGATTCTCTCTTCCATCTGACTGGGGGAGGGTAAGCGAGTGGCTATGTGGTGCTTAGTTGTCAGCTGGGATTAAACCAAGACAACCAGCTTCCTTTTGCAATGGCAGGGGCAAGGGAGCCATCACAGACCCAGTTACCTTCTTCAGCTGATGGACTTTTGATAAGCAGATGAGGAAAGTAAAAAAATGGCCCTTTGCTTTCTAAAACAAATGTCTGTCTGCTGCCCTACTGATTCTCCAGGTCACTGACAGAATCAAGAATAAATTTCCAGATTTTCCATTTCCCATCCCTCTGTCCCACATCTTGACTTGTGACTCTATTAAACTTCTGGAGGATAACTCGACTGCACAAGAGACATTGAGAATTTTATCAGTTAGTTTACTAGGGGAAAATTTGGCTCTTTGGTGTCCAATGACTTCTTCTAAAATAAATAGACAACCAAGAATGGTCACAATTCACATGGTGGAGGAATTTTGCTACGTCATTCATTAAATCCTTCTTGCAAAGGCATCACAGATATTAAACTAATGTCATACTTAATCTTAGTAATAATAAAACAGGTGCAACTAATCACGCCTATGTAGAGGTATTAAAGTGACATGTGGAATACCAGGCTCAGTCCTCAGTCATGGAGAGAAAGGTGTCACTTACCGCCATAAAGTACAGCACACAATCTGCTGAACAGATGGTCTCAAAAATAAAAGTAATCCGTCCTAGTTCTGACCCAGTTGCTCCCGTCACTGATGTCGGAGGTCTGTTTAACAGAGAAAGAATGGAACATTTACAAGGTTGTCTCCAGACAGGCAGCAGTCAATCCTTCAAATTGCTTTTTGTACAGCGGGGAAACTGTCAAAGTCCTGTCACATAAAACCTGCCCTTGCAGAACTGCAGAGGCCAGGTTTATTGGCCACAGCAAGATTATTTTTTAGTGTCTGATTTCTTGACAGTACAGTTCCCTCCTTATGACCAACATCCAAATTTGACCATATTGGTAGGGAATATTATCATTTAAATGCATTAAATGCTTTAAGTGATTTACACCAATTTAATTGCATCTACCCTCCACTGGTGGGAGACACATTCAGGAGTTTCATACAGACCAGGGTGCTCTCCTGCAAAGTACTAAACAGTAAAGTGCAACATGCAGAATTTTTCCACCGATATGTTTCTTGCTTCTTTTTTATTTTCATTGCTGTTGGCCCACACTGTAAAATAAAAATCAGGGTTTGCTCATCGGGTGTGAAAAGTCACAACTCCCCTCAGCTGCAATACAGCAATTGGAGGGTGAGGTTTATTTTGCCACACTTTACCTGTCTTAATAATCAGCACCTGGTCTAAGCTAGGAGTCTAAGCTCACTCTTAACAAAGAAGAGGCACAAGCACTCAAGCAGTTAATTCATCCTGTCTGTGGGTCCAAGAGAGGTGAGATGTCCTGTTCTCCTTTGGTGCCTGCATCTCTCCAGTAGCTCCAGGGGAAGCACAGACTGTGCAGTCTAGCCCAAGCCACAGTGCAAATTAATAGGTGTTTCTCTAAAATACCTTCAGAGCAGTCATGAGGATACACCCCATGGCCAATTTAGCTGGTTATTTTGGGATAATTTAGAAACAGAGGGACAGGAATATCTTTTCTCAGTTTCCAGACAGACAACCAGTTGGCATCTCAGACTGAAGCAAACACTGCTGAAAACCAAGGTCTTACAGAATCACCTGCTGCAATGGGCTGACTGGGGACCTAGGAATAAAATCCAAGTTTTCCCTTGTCATTCATGACATCATTGCACTTCAGAAAGGAAAACTCTGTTCTTTCCAGGGGTAACAAGAAATAGGTGTAAGAAGCAGAGATAAATGAGAAATAGATTTAAAAAAAAAAACAAAAATCCTGTTCCTTACTTAAATCCCGGGATGTGCAGGTTCAAGATAAGATAGTCATTGTCAGAGCCTCCTGTCCCACTCTGGATGTGATCACCAGCCACCTCCCAACCTTCACAGAACAAAAAAAGAAAAAAAAAATCAAGGTCATATGGCAAAAAAAATTTCTATGTTACCACACTTTTTTAAGAAAATCAGTAATATAGTATATTTTAAAGATGTCTGTTATAAACTATACAGCACTATAATAATGCTTTTGAATGAAAAATTTTAGTAATTGTATGAACTGCTGATTTTATAAGCAAACATCACCTTGAAATGACCAAAGCAACTGAAATTCCCTGACCTGTGCTGTGCAGCTCAAGGGGGATGATCTATCTGATATCTTCCAGCCTTTAAATAAGGTTCAACAAGGCCAAGTGCAAGGTCCTGCACCTGGGTTGGGCCAATCCCCAATATCAGTACAGACTGGGGCATGAAGGGATTGAGAGCAGCCCTGCGGAGAAGGACTTGGGGGTACTGGTGGATTAAAAGATGGACATATGCACTTGCAGCCCAGAAAGCCAAGTTTATCCTGGGCTGCATCATAAGCAGCGTGGCCGGCAGGCTGAAGGAGGTGATTCTACCCCTCTACTCCACTCTGGTGAGACCTCCACCCAGAGTACTACATCCAGCTCTGGAGACCTTTAGCACAGGAAAGACATGGACCTGTTGGAGGGGGTCCAGAGGAGGCCACAGAAATGATCAAGAGGGATGGAACAGCTCTGTTATGAGGACAGGCTGAGAGAGTTGGGGCTGTTCAGCCTGGAGAAGAGAAGGCTCTGAGGTGACCTTACAGAGCCTTTTCAATACTTAAAGGGGACCTGTAAGAAAGATGGGGACAAACTTTCAGCTGGGCCTTTAACAATAGGACAACATGTAATGGTTTTAAGCCAAAAGTGAGTAGATTTTGATTAGATGTAAGGAAAAAATTGTTTATGATGAGGATGGTGAAACACTGGAACAGGTTGCCCAGAGAGGTAGTAGATGTCCCATCCCCGGAAATATTCAAGGTCAGGTTGGATGGGGCTCTGAACAACCTGACCTAGTTGAAGATGCCCCTGCCCTGGGGGTTGGACTAGATGGCCTTTAAAGGTCCCTTCCAACCCAAACCATTGTGTGATTCTAAACCAGATGAATCAATGCATCTATATGTTAAACACTGAGCATACATTTCAGTGCCCCTCTGCTCAACATACATAATTCAAAGCTTGGATTACATGAACCTGATAGGGTGGATTAGACTGAGGAAAATCCCTCAGAGAAGGCTGGAGGTGGGAGAAGTCCAAACAGGGCCACTTTCATCAGTGAGCTGTGACTGCTCTCTGCTGCAATCTTAACACATCTGCAGATAGAAAGCTCTGAGTGCTAAATGAACAAAGATCACAGACTAAAATTAAGTTCTCCAAAAGAATTATGCATGACCTCAAAGGGTATAGTTATCACAAAACATGAAAGGAGATAAACCAGAGAGAAGTCAAATAGTTGAGGTTTTTTCAGTGGGGATATTGAGATGCATTAATGTCTACGGTGGGATAGGTCCTTGGCTGAGGGGAGTTCACATAGGCTGCAGGTCCTGCCCTCTTCTGGTATACAAGAGATTTTTTATTTCTTCTTCGTGATATTGTGACATTTCAGGAAATTTCAGGCCTGGTGCAATTAAAAAAAAGGGGGGAAACTGTGTTGTGACTCATGTAGCAAGGAGCAATTTTGATGAGTGCTCCATTACAACAGTGATCAGCACAGGGGAAAGACAGGTGGGTAACAACACAGGGAGTTTGGCTCACCGTTCATCCCATCACATTTTGAGTTGCCAACATTAAAGCAAGACGTTTTCATGTTGCTTGGCAGGATGTTCCACCACTTGTACTCAAACCCAAGAGCTGGTTCAGTCCCAGCAGGGCAGGCTTTGCACTCTACAGGGTGAGAGGGCAAGAAAGAAAATCACATGGCCAAAGTGCAAACAGTGTCATAAAGAGCAAAGACATTACTTTTTTACACTCTGGGGCAAGCAAGGAGTAAAGAAAATTATTTATTTCTTTGTAATTAAACAGCCAAAGACTTATCAGGACCAGAACAGTGGAAATGAGACCAGCATTTTATAAATTGCAGATCATAACCTCGTGGTAAGTAGTATGCAACTGATCCACCAAGTCACACCTCCTTTTTAATGGCTTCAACTGAAGCTGGTAATTGTACTGGTAAACATGAGTTCCCACAAAATGCTGACGGTGACAACTGGGCCAATACATCTCAGAATCAACAAGCCAGAGTTTAGGTTAGACAACGCTGCCAGGCTACTCATCTGACAATGATTAAAATAAGATTTTCACAGGGAAAAACTTGAAATGGACAGAAGAATGGGTGAGGAGGAATTGTTGACTGTAGAAGTTCTGAGTCCTTTCTCAGAATCCCTTAAAATAACCCTTAGGATGTTTATATCAGCCAAGAAATGCATCCAGAACACAGCAGGTCAGCTTAGAGCAGCAATCCCTGATAAGAAAGGACTTCAGAGAGAAAACAGATATCCAACTCCCTCTATGCAATGTTATTTAATAATTATTTTATGCAAAACATACTCCGGCTTATGAAGATATGTCATTAAACTAAGTCACATGTAAGCAGACAACTGCTTTTGGGGACACAAATAATTTTTTTGTGGACTCCTACCCTGTGTCCCATCTGAAAATGTGCCTGGTGGGCAAGGAGTACAGGAAGATGAGGCATTGTTGTAAAAGCCAGGATTGCAGGGTGGACAATCCTTCTTCTCTCCAGAAGGAGGTAGAGTCAATGCATCAGGGAGATCTTCTCTGCAGATCTTGGGTTCAATCCATTTGTACATGATCTGAGTCTGGAAGGAGAAAACATTGAGCTCACATGGTGTGTGAGGAAGATTTAGAACTAGATGTACCAATCAAAATCCCCTTTGTAAATGAAATTAAGGCATTGCCAGTTTTTTAGGCTGAAAACAGACCTAGCATATCCAGGACAATAAAGGGAAGGGTAGAGAAAGGAAACAGAAGTGACTGGGTCCACAGGCAGTTCCAAGATTTCAGGCCTTAAGAGCAAAGCAAACATGCAAAGCTTAAAACAATTGCTACTGTTCATTCCTATATATCTAGTGGATTTTCCCAATAAAATGTTTCTGAGGAACATCAGATAAATAATTCTAACTGCATAAGTAATCTCTGCATTTTAACCAGAGTAACCCAAAATATAACTTCCGTATTATAAAATCCCTTTATCAGGAAGGCATCTGTTAGTAGAGAACATCAGAAGTTCTGCATTTTCTCCATACTGGCCTTTTCTTTGGAAAGTCCTCAAGTTCTCTCCAGCCATTTTCACCTACTGACCAAATGCCAAAACCACACAGGAACTTTTCCAGCCCCTCTCCAGTTCCTCCACATTACATAAGGTGCAGTCTATGAACACTAACATGGGTCAATCCTTGGTGTTACAATATACAATGGCATCACCTCTCTGACATGACCTCTCTTAACAAGACACAAGTTTTCTGACTTCAGGAAAAGACTTAGGTGAGATACAACACCCATGGTGTTTGGTTTCAAACTTAATTTGCCTTTGGGTCTATCCCTGAAAGTGTTTAACATCCCAAGACAAAAATCAGTTGAGTTCCAGAGCTGAGAAACCCAACTGGCAAGACTTTAACCTGGCCACAGCTCCTTCTCTGGGTACTTCCACCCTTTGGTCCTAGCACTGCAATCAGGGATCCTTGAGGCCAGAAGCATGGGTACAGAGGTTGACAGGTAAAATTCCACCTTATGAATTTGGTTCAGGGCTCTGAGCCAAAATGTCCCTGCCATCCTGGGCACTGAGCTACTTACGCTCAAGGTTAACCTTTGATAACACAGAGCTCTCCAAGAAGTATTGACCAGCTTTGAACTTGTTTGGAAAAAAGCCTGGAAGAAGCTCCATTGCAGGCTCAGGTCTCAGATCCTGGGAGCTACAATTAAGCTGAAGCTCTCGCCCTTTGTCCCTGTCTGTGCTGTGTCGCAGCCATGCCTATGGCAGGTCATGTACCCTGGTTGATTCCCACCCTGACTGACCCATGGACTTGATGCCCCAGCTCAGCATTGGTCCTGCCTCATCACTATGTACTTGTCTGGCAACCTTGGATGAATCTGGTCATGGATATTGGATCTGCTTTGCTCACTTTGCTCAGGTACTGCTCCTACTGTCAGAGTGGCATCTGCCTCTGCTTGCCTTACTGCCACGTATGGCTCTTGGTTCCCTGTCCCTTATGGATCAGTTTGCTGCTCCCAAACACTTCCAAACAGGATTTTTCTAGAGTATTGCTCCAGAAATGCTTCAGGGTGCACAGCATTTAAAATAAAAGGGATCAGAAGCTGGTAAAATACCTGTGCAGTTGCCCAGAGCCAGACACACTGTACACACTAAAGTAATCCAACTGCATCTGAACAGAGAGGAAAGGGTCAGAGAGCACCCACAGCCACGCAGGTGAGGATTTCTAAGATTAGGGCTGAAGCAATCAGCCTGGGATTTTTACAGCATTAGACAGGTGAAAAGTCAATAGGAGTCAAGTGCTTAAATCTCCTGAGGCCCCTTCTACACACGAAGTGGGGAACAGTAGGAGGGAGACAACAATCTCATGTCCAGTGAAAAACCTGGATTATTTTAGTAAATCATGGATCAATAGGCCTTTAGGTTGGTGCTTTACAGCTGTTGTTCACCTGAAGATGGTCTGCCGAGTCAGGCCCTCTCACTGGACTGCATCACATGGAGAGATGGCTGGGGAGTATGGCAAACCTGGACCAATTTCTAGAGATACAGAGCACTCAGTGGTGAAAGCAGGTATGGTCATGTTCCTGTGCCATGGTAGCACCTGAATCACACCTGGGCATTGCTGGGACAGTGCAAGTTGTCACAGCCAAAAGTATGCCAGGAAAGATTGCTAACAACTGAACAGTAGGGTTTATTCTGGGACTGTATTTCAGCCTGTGGCTCAACCCTGAGTTTTTTATGAGCATGGAGCTAGCACCAGTGACCCAGTCAGACTAATCACAAGCGCAAGGAGCTTAGCATTTCACAATGACAGATCCCTTAAGCAGACCCATGACAGGCAGATTCTTACAGATGGATAAATGCTGGACAGAAAGCAGCTAAAGGACAAGTCCAAAGCCTCAGAGAGATTCAATGCTGGAAGCAAAATTGGGAAAGCAATTGGGAAAGAAATTCCTAGAAACCTTATCTTGTTTTCAAATCAAGAGATCACAGTAAGCTCAAGGAGCTTAAAAATAGCATCATCAATAGCAAATACTTACTTTTCCTTCCTTATCACATGGGGTATGGATCTGGAAAAAGTCTTTGCTTGCGCATGGAGGACGTTCTATACATGCGCTGGATCCCTCATCTAAAAAGAAAGGGTGAGGAACAGGATGTTAAACCATCAAATGGTCCCTGGAAACAACCATAATGACCTTAAAATCTGGAGATTAAAGTGAGTCAGCAGAAAAATGCAAAACAAGAATGAAAAATTAAATGCTTAACAGAGTCTACACGAACCTTCTCCTGATCTGAAGAGAGGGAACAGGGAAAATACCAGCTGTGCTTGTTCTGACACACTGAAATTCATTGATTCAGTGTAACCAGGAAGTCACCCAAACCCTCCTTACCCCTTCACCTTCAAGCAGTAATTTGTGTGTTATCCAAGCATGGAAATATATTCTTACTCGATAAGGAACAATAACAGGCTAACCCATTAGAAACTTCCTCACAACGCTGGCCCACCTTTTCCTCTCCCCAGATATTTTTGCAAAATTCCCATTCCCATCATGAGCACAGGCACAGGTCCCCAGTCATTTGCCATAATCTGTGATAGCAGGTTCTATGGTCAGTAACTGATTTTTCAAAAGCTTTCAAACAACTACAAGGAAGAAAACTGAAGACATTTTGACCACTAGGAATGGATTTTGCCTGTGTTATTTGATGATCATCAGCTAACCACGGCTGGGAACGCAGAAGACTTTGGGGACTAGGGCTTGAAAATAGAATATCACATCTTCCAACCACACAGGAGGCCGGGACGAGCCAGGAAAGGATTTGGAAAGGACATTCCTAGAAACATGACAAGTTTCAAGGCAGTGATGAAGACAATTCAGGTCATCGCCAGCCGATAACACAATTTGCCACGAGAGGGCACAGCACGACTGTTCCTATCCTTCAGAACTGTTCTCTTCCAGGTCATAAAGCTCTCCATTCCTTCATGTTAGCATAGATTACTTTAGCCAAGATCGATTGTGGCCCATTATGTACATATGTGCCCTCTGTAGCTTTTGGGAAGCCCCATCTTTATCTGCCCATTGCATATCAACTGGAGACTAAACTTCATTGTTGGATAAAACCATTCTCACATCTGCGCACATTAACAGCTTATGACCTTATGTACTCAGACTTTTCTGGTTTTGCTTAACCAATTTGATTTATGTACCTGCATAATACATTTCTTCTTTACACTTGGTGCACTCTTTAGCTCCTTTCTCAGAATAAGTGTTTCTTGGACACACCTGGCACCCAGATGAACCTGGTTTGTCACTGAAGGTACCAGGCTTGCATGCGAAGCATTCAGACGTATATGCAACTCCTGTAAGGTAAATTACAGGTAAAGCACTGAAATACAGAGAGAGATGCTCCGTAACTACTGCCCACCTGCTTATGGGGGAAAGCAAACCAGCTGGGTAACATGGCTTAAAAATCACAGACTTTCACTACTCTCTTTAGACACTTTGGCTTTGCTAACTCTTGATTTAAGTATTTAATGTTTGCTCCTCAATGCAAGTCTGGTCCATGCAAGGACCTTATATGACACTCCGAGTCTGATTACACTTAGAACAAGACCGAAAGAGCAATCCCAGATTAACTTAAATATTTCAATAGAAATTTAACTGTCACTGTTACGATATATACATCCATTTAGCACTGTTGAGAGACTTAACCAATAAGCATGGTCTTTCTATACTACATTAAAGAAAAGCTGTTCCTTTTTCTCTTTCTCTGTTTGCTAAGCCAGTCTTCTCCAGTAGACGGCATCATTTACCAGCTAAATACATTTTTCAGCCTTTTCCCTGACTGTGAAGTTTTGCTGTTCTATTTCTGCACTTTAGAGGAGGAAACAGGGGATAAGGAAGCTAAAAAAGCCACTTCGGTGCTGTAGAAAGGTACCAGCAGAAATAGTGCTTGTCAAACACTGTGACAAAAGAGCGAGATAAGACCTAAAAGGCAAATATCACTTACCTTCAATTGTGATGTTTTTCACTAGAACTGGTTTTACTACTTTGGATCCCATGAGAATCCCTGTTGTTCTCCAGTATAATATATTGCTACCTGATTTCAGAGTTACCTGCAACAATATGCATGATAGTTAGCAGGCATCCCTTCACCAAGAAATTGTTTTATTTCTTACTTCCATTACTCAGATTTTTTGCATCCTAGCAGCAATTTTGACTTTTCCTAAACTGCTTAGTGAGTCAAGAAGTAATGGGGAGACAGCTAGGCAGATGCTGTAGAGATATCTCCGAGGAGTGCCAAAGAGGGTTTAATAAAAAACCTGCTCGACATCCCAGTTTTATGGAAAAACACCAAGAGCTGCGTCTGACCTTGTTGTAAGCAGAACTGGGAAAAAGCTGTTCCTGCCTTTATCCAGCTACTCCTGGCACCCAGGAGCTTTTATCTCTAGCTGTATGTTCAGATATAGTCAAACAGTTTGTTTTTAAAGCCTTGAGATACACTTTTATAAAGTAACCAAACACAACCCAGAGTTCAAACATCCAGGCTCACAAGCGAGTTTTGTTTATAGGCTTTACAAATCAAGCTCTGCTAACACCACAGCACCACGATCAGCAAGCCAGGCACAAACCATGAATGTCCCCAGCAGCAGTCCTATCCCTCCGGCTCATTTCTGACCCTGAACAGCAGATGAGATGTAGAAAACAACCCCCTTTCCAACTGCTTTGACCTCCTTGCCTTCACAGCGTGGTTCAGTGTAACCCCTGTGCTGGCACAGGAAGGGTGGTGGGCTGGTGGCACCATGGCTGGGATAAGGAGGAGGAGGAAGGGAGGACCACCTCTTTCAGCAGCAGCGTTGATGCTTGCTGCCTTCAAGTCACCTGTCTAACTACACTATCACTCTACTTACTAAAAGCAGCAAGTTTACCAAGACCCTGCCCGGCCTGCAAAGCTCTACCATATCTACTAGCCCAATACAAGATGCCTACTGCCAACACAGTGATACTGGCTTGGAGGTGCTATATTTTTACACAAGAAGAGGGATAAACTCTACCAGCATAAAGGTGCAGGATAATGAGATTTACAGCAGTGCTGTACAGGTGTGAATGGACCATAGTTTTTGTTAATCCAGGAAAACCCAAAATCTCAGCAAAATGGAGAGAAAGCACATTGTATCTCCCATTCTCCAAACACTTACTATCCAGGGAGGCAGAGGACAGCTGGGTTACCACAGGTAACCGCAGAACTGGGACTGTATTGAATTAAACATCACATTGTGTGGTGCAGAGATACCCCACACCAGCTCTGGTGCAGCAGGACTAGCACACTGAAAGCAGAGGCTGCAGCAAGTGGAAAACTGGGCTCAGAGAAGCTGCCATGACAGGATTTGCAATGCAGACAAAAGCCTCAAGGAGAGCCAGAACAGCCATCTCACCTAGCTCACATGTCTACACTTCAGCCAAGCATCCAACCAACCGCCATAGTCAGTGGAGACACCTGCACATCCCGGACAATGAGCTCAGATGCCACCATCTCCTGTGCAGACACTGTCTACATATCTCAGCTCACCCAAGTCGATGCCCTGGCCTTGGATCTACCTCTCAGTCCATACCACTCACTCCTCCTCACCCAGTTCTCCTGCCTCCCAGTGTGACCCACGTGGGGCTTGCACCTGAGCTAACAAGCACCACCAACCAGAGCTGGCTGGGGAATATGGTTTCTCCTCCAGGAGGATAAGCAGACCATGGAAAACAGAGAGTGGGATGCTCTCTATGCCAATAAAAAGACTTCTTCTTCTGGCATAATGTCACCTATACTAGGCCTTTACTAGAATGGCTCTGGGAATTAGGGTATGGCTATATAGTGGAAACCAGGCATCAGGGTGAGCTTTTGAGTTGGTCTACACATGGGCTGTGCACCAAACACACTCAGCCAGCTGGGTCACAGGGCAGCCAAAGGGCTGCTGCTCCCAACATGAACACACTCATCAGCACTGCAGGAGCCACCCTGGTGCTGCCAGCTTGCTTTTCAGCTGGGTCAGTCACCACGGAGCACAAGCTGGGCACAGTCGAGCTCTTCAGCACACATTTGAGAATAAAATGCCCATCCTGCCTGCCTCCACATACACACTGTTCCCGCCGCTCTGCGGAGCAACAGGGAATAATCTCGTGCTCTCATGAGCAGACAACTGTTGTAGAAGATTTCAGTTACAATCATGCAGAGTGACTGTGGCGTGCAGATTTGCATAAATCTATTTCACCTCAAAAAGCACTTGATTCAAAGCTCAGAGAAATCAATACAAAGTTTGGCATCTATATCATTTACTTTGAGATCAGCCACTTAGAGATCTCAGTGGCTTTGCCCACAACACTTGGCGAGCTGTGCTCCTTCAGATGCACTCACAGGATCTGGCCCTCGTTTGCTTTCTGCTCTGAGGAAATCACAGACATTTACAAATGGGAAAAAAAGCTTCATGAAGGAATGTTTTGCACACTTACAGAATGAGAGCCCCATTCCCCATTGTCTGTTAGCTTCACCCACTTGTCTGCTGTGGACTCCATCTCTTTGCACTGGTCATTTTGAATCTGTTAATTAAAAACACAAGATCAGTGACCACAATCAGACGCATCTCTGTCAGCATAATGACTGCTGTCTACATATTTAGGACTGCTACTGCCTTATTTGTGGCAAAAAACACCCAAACAATCAAAACCTGCTAGCACCTTAACAGTGCCTCCAAAGGCCACCTCTGATGCAGATGGAAAAAAAGAGCAGGAGAAGATCTTAGCCTTGTCCTCTTGCTATCTGGTCAGACTCAGATGCTGAGCATCTTGTCTTGACTGCCTACTCTTGAGCCCACCAAGACCCAGTTCTCTAAAATCCAGAGGCCACAAGCTTCTAAGTCAGAAGGGAGGTAGGAGTAGACAGGCCAAATCCAATATCTGCCATGTTTTTGGTTCCCTGCCACCTGATCTCACTAGGGATGTGAGTAACGTTATCAAGGGAGAGGCAACATGCCAAGGAGAGTCTGCCCTGGCAGAGGCGAGAGGCTGATAGTCCTTCACCCAAGTCCAAGCACAGCTCAGCAGCCTTTCCTTGCAGCAGGGTGTGGGGCATGGCCTCACAGCGGTTCACTTCTTTCCTCTCATAACTGTCTTCTCTGAAGTAAAGCTATCAAGTCCCTTTCAGGCACAAGTTTGATTACTCAGCTTTTATTTCACCAAGGAGAAAGGCCAGTTCAATACTTTCAGAAGACCTGGGATCAAGTATCCTCCTCAAAGTTGCTCCATGACAAGACTGAAATAAATCGCATAATCCCACATCTTCCAAAGCAACTGTGCACTTAATTCCCAACAACAGCACTGAGGAAAAGAGGTGAGAAGAAGCACTTAAGCAGAAAGTAGATCCCTAACTATCTTTTGCAATCTGAGCTACAGCATCTTTGTGCCTTGGTTCCCATCTACAAAAAGGAGGTAAGAATATATAGTCTGTTCTCACCAGGTGTAAAGGGCGTCAATATGTAAAAAGAGCCTGGGAAGAGCAGGCTGCAGAAGCACTGGGTTTCCATGTTTGAGGACATCTCACTTGCCCTCAGACCAGCAGTGCAGCCATCTGTGCCAAAAACTTCACTATTTCCCAGCAGCTTGCAAGCCACTGCCACTGAAATGCCACTGTCCAGAGCTAAAGTGTCATTGTTAAATATATTTAAGCACAGAGACAGGCTGGAGAAAAAAATGGTTTTCAGAGGAGTGTTAAATATGGTTTCCCTGAAATACAGAGGCTGACTAGGAATTATTTCCATGGGTATTTTTATGAAGGACTGCATCACTCACTGTCTCTTGAACAGGGAATGATAAATTTAAGGAGGTGACTGAGTGGGATATGGACAAAAGTAATATTCAAAAAGCCATTTCAAAGCCACTGCTCAGAGAAACAATATATTTGCTCCATTGCAGGAGTAGATCAGTCAGTCAGTAAAGCAACTGAAGCTAGGATTCATCATCCTGGTACATTCATCTGACAGCAGAAAGCGTATTTGCTGCTTTCTCCCCAAGAAGGTAGGACAGTCTAATATAAAAGTGAAATGGTGTCCTGGTTTTTAGTAAAACTATCACAAATGGCTAAATAGTTTTGCTGGCAGTGTCTGTTACCAAAATGCAATAGGTTGCACTGATGTAGCAGTAAGAGGGTGTCTCCTGCAGGTCATTTTTGTCTTCTTTTCCCATCTTTACTAAGGGTAAGGAAACTTCACACTTTTCTCTGAGCTTCAAGAAACTGTAACCAATGGCAGCTAAGGCTTCACACTCCTGTGAGATACCATGAGTTGTGTTTTTCAGATGAAAACCAGAGCTCATCTGACAGGGACAGAGGCAGTAACAGAGGAGATTGAAAAATTCCAGGCACCTCCTGCTCTGAGCTGCCCTCCCACATGGCAGGTACAACATGCCAGGGAAAGCAACCTGTTGGTGAAACCTTCCAAAGCATCTCAGTGACACGGAGCACCTGCACCGCACTGCAGAGCCTGGTACTGGGAAACCTCTGCTGCCTGGAGAACTGTTGTTTCTGGCCTTTTTTTAAGGATCACTGTTTTGTCTCTTCTCCTGCTTTTCTTTTCATCTTAATTGCTCTGACCCAGACTGACCTAAAACTAAAGCTAAGCTTTTCCACATACTAATGCCTTGGAGCACGTCAGGTTCTGGATGCCTACCTTGTATGGAGTCTTTTTAAATTTCAAGTTCCTTCAAAGGCATCTCAAGTCAAACACCCTTAAATTGAAGCATCTACCACAACAGCTGCCTTGTAAAAGGCTGGACTAACAGGGGCAGTCATGACCTCTAATGGAAAAATCCCAGTATATGATAGATAGGATCAGTTTAGCCTGAGTATTGAAGCTGAAATAAATGTCCAAAAGCCGCATAAGTGGCAGAAAGATTTTTTTTTTTAATCTTGTTCAGCAGCATCAAGCTATGGACATAGGGGGAATGTAAAGGAGGGAGGAAGCTGTTTCTGATGGTCTTTATCTGGACTGAATTCTTGCAATATAAGGCTGGATTCACCATATGAAAGGCCTTACAAAAAATTCAAAGAAGATGTTGTTGTCAATGTACTGGTATTCGAAGAAGACAAAACCAGATTTCTTCAGGTGGACAGCATAGATGAGAGAAACTGTACAGTCATCCCTGTTGGATTCTATGTAATTCCCTCGAGGTGTCCACGAAGAGCTGATGAACATAAACAAAATAAGCCTTAGCTGAGATTGCAGACACTGAGGAGACTTTTCTTACACTACTATACAAAACCACGTAATAAAGAACACAGGATCCCACGATAGCTAACAGCAGTGGATTTATAACTTTATTACTAGATTCCCGTTTATTTTTCATTTAAATATAATATTTATCATTAAAACCATGCATGGGAAAAGACACAGTACTAGGATCCAGATTACATAGGAAATGTTTTTTATCCATAGGTTGAACATACTTTCAATTATACTCAGAAACAGCCTTCTGCAACAACCATAGGTCTCTAAATAGGCTGCGGAAGTACCTTTTAGCCACATTTACTATACCATGAATGACCCTGGAGCTTTCCAGCTACAAATAAGAGCACCACCAGGCTGGTCTTAAGACTCTCTAGCTGCTGTTGAGCCCAAAGAGACCATGATAATAACAAAGAGATGGCTACGAATTTCAATTCCCAGCCACTATTGTTCACCATTACTAGGGCTGGTTAACCTTTGGAGTTTAAATAAATCATTAAGCTGGCTTTGTGCTGCTGAGCTTGTCTCAAGTTTACCCGTGGCTGTGTAACCCAGGTGCAAACAGAAATTCTTACTTGTTGCAGCTGTCAGCTTTATTCTCAGCTGAGCCAACCGCCGTGTCCATGAAAGTTGCCACGTTGGAGAATCCTGCCGGCAGCTCATCCCACTCGTCAAACTTGATCCCACTGCCCAGCGAGTAGGTCCCTTCGGTACATTTACTGCACATCTGGTTCTTCATCTCCAGGTACTCTCCAGAGGCACAGGAGAAAGCTGGGGAGACAATCAATTCCAACATGAATAGAGAAACTAATCCAAATTAATTTCCATTAATTTTTGACACTTAATTAATTAAGAGTGAACTATCACTAAAGGGAACCAAATGAAAATGCCTCAGCCCCAGGAACACTCTAATATTGGCTACAAAATTGAGATGTTCACCAATGCCTGTTTTTTTACTGACGTGGCAGCTCTGAAACCAGATCTCAGATGACAGCTCCTGATTTGCAGCTTGTCTCCATTTGCAAAACAAGATTTTAGAAACTAAATGACTGTGTCCAAAAGCAATTTGTGAAAATGAGGGCTTTTAATACAGTTCTCTTCACCTTTACTCACCTACTTGTTACACCTTGAACTCAATTAAAATCACCAGCACCTGAGAGGCAGAGCAGACTCGTCTCACCCACCTGTATGGTAGCTAAGAAGGGTGTATAGCAGCACACTGACTATGGCATAACACTGCAAACCTCAGCTGAGAGTTGCACTTAATCCAAGGGTCCCTTAACATTTCTCCTCACATGGGCTGCCTACAAAGCCTTGAACATCTTGCCTGATAGACTAGGTGGTCTTGGAAAAGATCCCAAATGGGCCTGTGTCTTGCAAATGGGGAACTTTGGGGTGATATAAGCATGCTGAGAAAATAAACACTGACTGCCAGCACAGCAAAGACAGTACTCAAACATATGTAACTAGGGGAGTGTAATTTAGAAGGAACGTTCACAAAGTGCTTGTTTTACTGATGTCTTTAAAATTACTTACGCCAAGTAACTATATATCCCTTGTTCCAGTCTGATCATATCTCCAGCTGCTACAGGGAGAAAATTCCCATTGTATAGAGGAAAACTGGACAGAAGCTGAAGTCCTGTATGCCCACAGAGCACCATGTCTGTGCCAGGAATTGTAACTCCTGCCTAGAGTTACAATTCAATGCAGTTCATTGCAATGGTAGACCATCTCACTTTCCCCCAGCCTCATCCTGCACCATGTCCTCTCTGAGACTGAACATCCTGGATGGAAAACAAACATCTACTTTCTGCAGAACATAATACTGCCTATGTTGCTTGCAGCTTTTTAAACTCTGCCAGGTTAGCCAAAGCAGGATTCAGAGCAATGCACACAACTTCCAATCCAAGAAATGGTGGGATTTTTTATTGTATCACACATGCCACGTTGTGTAGTGACAGATATTTCATAAACTCACTTTAAGAGACATAAATTCACATTCTGAGAAACTGTAGGACGAGACCAGACTGCTAGACAAAGCGGTGAAACTGGCCCAAAACAACCGACACTAGCTGAAGTCCCAGCGTATGCAGTTTCATAGATGTGCTGATGTTTATTTAACTGCAGAAAAACTTGTTTGATTGTAAGTAGTTTGATAAATTCATGGCTACATAACACCAATTTCCATCTGCATCCAACTGCAGTTCAGGCTCCTATTTTCTGTACTGGCTCTCAAAGCATTTATTTGTGTAATTGTCCTTGACAGGCAGCACTGGAATGCAGATAAAAGGTCCATTTTGACAGAAAGATCTGCCAAAGGGTCATATTTCCCTCTTGGTCATATCAACATACTCTGAATTTGAACCAATGGACTTCAAGCCAACAAATCTGTTTTACTAACCCCATTTCTCACAGATCAAGAAAGAAAGTGGGCAGGAGCCTAGCAGAGACGGGTGTTAGGGTGGGTATATGCCAGTAAATCCTGCCATAGTGGTTTTCTTTGAAAGACTGGCAGACAGGCAAAAAATCCATCCTCAGTGGGGACAAGTGATTTTCTGTAGGCAGTGGTACATGATGGAGTGGTATGGCTAAAATCCCATTTGGCTACACCTGTGATCTCAGGTCAAGCTATAGGATGTACCTGCAGCTGGGGTCAGAAGCACAGCTTTCTTCAGAGACCCGGAGAACAGCAGCGAGCACTTCCCCGTGTGTCTGAACTGAGGCCACACCTTGTACAGCTTTGCACCTTCAATACATAAAGGCATCCTGACTCACTGCTTTAGCACCATTAATTAATCCTGCTTTATTTTTTTCCTTTTGAAGTGTGCAGAGAGAAGCCATCAAGAAGGGAAGTAAAAAAATCAAGCTCTCTCATGACATATTTGAATCCTTTAACAGTTTCAACATTTTTTGGTTTGTTGGTTTTGTTTTTTTTTTACTAAAGTTAAATAGCAAGAACTGGAGAGAGCTGCTTAACCACAGGTTCCGGATTTGTGAATTTCAAATAAGGATTCAGTAACTGCGAGCAATTTGCTGCCATAATGAAGACACAGAAGGCAGCAGAGCCTCCTTTTCCACTCCAGTGGGGTTGAGCGAAGATTATTGCTTTAACCAAACTAATATCTTTTACCCCCTTGTAACCTGATCAAGGCAGGCTGCATGCAGGGCACTGCCATCCATCGCTCACCTTTCAGGACAGAGATGAGTTTTTTTCTTATTTAGGTCAGGAATTACCTTCTTTCCCTTTTCTAAGAATCATATTTCAAAGGCAGCAGCATTTCCTGTCAAAACACATGTGTCTGCAAGCAAACTAGCTCTGAGCATGCCAGCTGCTTGCCAGGTTCAATTTGGGGTTGAACGTGGCTAATGGCAACATGAACCACTTTTGACATTGGAACAGATGCATCATTTGGTCTCGCTCCAGGTGGTCGGAAGCAGCTGGAGGGGGATGGAGAGGAAACATGGTGTGTGACATGCAGGGAGACGGTCTCCTCTCCTAGTGTCACACAACTTGCTCTTCCAGCAAGAGGGGAGACCAAAAGCCAAGCTAAACTCTGTTTAATCTAAGCAGGAGACCATCCCACCTGGAGGCGGGCAGGTTGTGGCCATGCCCTGAGGGACCTTGCAGAGTAGATGTCCCCTGCAATGGGCCAGGAGGCACTTGCCCAGGGGTGACCAGGGCACAGGCAGATCATCCGCCCCAGGTCACCGGCACTTCACCTTGCTCATGGCTGCTCCATCTCACTAACATGTAGCTGAGCACGGATCCAGCACTGACCATCGCCTGCTTGTCCACAATTATCACAGCACTGCTGTGTTTGTGGAGGTGACACATGCAAGCTGCTATCAATGGGAAGGACAACATCACCAAATAGGAGGTTAATGTGCGATGTGAAGCTTCAGGAATCTAAATCACATCTTTTAAGTGTGTGGTCTGATTTGCCCTTCAGTAAGCCCTCCCTCTTGCTTCAGACTCTAGAGAGAAAATTAGTCTCCCTACTTAGATGTAGCTTTTGTGAACATCATCTGCCCCCAACCCCAGAGCCCATACTTAATTTTCAGAGAAAACACCTCTATTGAATAGCTTCTTATGTGTCTACTCTGATTCAGAAAACAGAACTAAGGCTGCTAAATCATGTAGGCAATTCTGCAAATCTTTTCCAGAATCGACACTATTGATCTTGTTTGTACATGACTATTCCCCCTCCATCTGCAAACTTTCCCATTACACCTTTGAAATACCAGTTTGGGTGCTACACGCTAACTTACACAGAGAAACACAGGTTGCGAAAACTGAATTTGTTCTTCTTTCTTTCTGTGAAAAAACTGTGAAAAGTATTAAAAGGTTTCATGACTTGACCCATCACGGGCATTTTTAAAACTGGGAGAACATTTTCAGAAGCAATTAGGAACAGCACAACATAGTGTGGTGCCGGATACACAGACGAAGCCAATGCAATTATTGGTGATTTGCAGCTCTAGCTTTCTTAAAATAAATAGAGAAGAAAAAAAAAATGTTGTGGTTTGTACAGGTGACCAGTCTTGTTCACAAAAGATGCTGTAAAGTACTGTTAGATAGACACTGCCACAGGCAGCCACACACATTCATACACACATGCAATAAAGTTGACACTAGATTTACTTCATAAAAAATTAACAAGAGCTACAGTACTAATTCCCACCAAAACCATTGTATAAGTCTTGTCAAAGAGGCATCATTTCAGTCTTTAAAAGGATTACAAGTCACTTGATAGAAGATGTGGATGTAATAGACTTGGGGTTTCTAACACAGCTAACTTAGTTTTGCGTGTCATTCTGATGAAGAAGTTAGTATCACACAATACCAGTAAAGCACATCTTTAATGGATTAAGAACTGCCTGAATGACAGATCTCAGACTGGGCTGTTGGTGGGAAACCATCACTGAGCAGGTAGGAAGGGGGCAGTTCTGCCTGCCCAAGGACTGAGTCTGATGGCTATCCACATTTTTATCAATGGTCTGCAGGCAAATAGAAAAGGAACAGTATTAAAATTGGCAGGTGAGAGGCTGACAGAGTGATAAACCCTGAAGTAACGTGAGTGATTGGATCTGCTGGCAAGCTTGAGCCCACTCAAAGTCTGCAGAAGGCAGAAACATGTCGTGGAGAGCAGAAATCCTGAGGCTCAGAGTGGATCCACCATTCATCAAGAGCTTCCACTGTCAAGACATGCAAAAAGGTGCTAATGAGATCTGCGGATATATTTAGAGGTGGAGGTCAAGATATGTTGGGTGAAATGTGTGTATTACGTACAAGAGGATTGTTCTAATACTGAATATAGTTGTGATTTGGCATTTTTAAGAGGTCAGTGCAAAACAAAATTACTTTAAATGCTTTTAAAATTAGAGGTAATGTCTTGCAGTGAGAGATCTGAAGTGCTTAGTCTATTTAGTTTATCCAAAGGAGACTGAGAGTCAACTTGATTAATATACAAGCATTTCCAGGGGGAAAAAATATAGGATCCCACCGGACTCTCTAATCAAGCAGAGAACTGCAACAGAAGAACTACCTTCTGGAAGCTGAACCCAGACAAATTCAAATTGGAAATAATGTGCACATTTTTAATAGGAAGAATGACTGATTGCTGGAACAATCTGTCATGGCACGCGATGGACCCTTTCTCTCTCAAGTGCTTCATACCACAACTGGACACCATATGGAAGAAAAGCTCAAGCCAAATACAAATTATCAGCCTCAGCATCTGCCTCACTGGATGCATTTTAATGGCCTTGGAGGTCAAACTGGTGAATTTAATTAATCCTGCTCCTCTTAAACTCTGTGAGTGGAGAGTGATGCCATCTTACGACCTTCCTGGGACACACCACAGATATGAGGCATCCTGAAGCAGGAGCCCTGCCCACTGAGTAACCACTTCCAAGGAATGCTTGCAATACATTACTTTGCAGATCTGATAGCACTTTACAATCACTCTGCAGTCATGGAAACGGCTCCCTAGAGGGTAAAACAGTCTATAAACAGGCTTACCTCATTCACCCTTTGACTGCAAGGCTCCAGGGTCACTTTCTGTCTTTTAGTACAGTGGTGGTCTGAGAGGTGATTTTGGTGAACTCAAGGTTAGTTGGCATATTTCACTTCTAGTAACTGATCCTCACAATCACAAATTGCTTAACTTTCTGATGCTGCAGGTCAGGACACAACGCGACTGACCAAGTAGATCCTCAGATGTACATTAATACACAACTATTTCTGAAGTTTCAAACTTGCCTCTGGAGTGTTTTCTCCTGTTGAATATCTCCCAGATATTGCCATGCTGTGAGAGGGATCAGAATATTTCTCATTTCATCAGAAGATTAATCAAAGCTGCCTCAATGCTCTGCAGCCTCCAACACCAAACCAATAATATATGCAATTGCTTCCCTCCTTTATGCAGCCCTGGCCACTCAGTCTTACACCTTCCATCAGCTAGCTTCCCACCCCACACCACTTGGACCCACTACTTCTACCTCTATTATGCTTCTCAGTAGATGTTTTTGTCCAGACATTTCTCACTTATGTACCTTAAAACAGAATCATAGAATCATAGAATGTTGTGAATTGGAAGGGACCCACAAGGATCATCAAGTCCAACTATTGCCCTACCATAGGACAATCCCAAGATTCAGACCATGTGTCTGAGGGCACATGTTGTCCAAATGCTTATTAAATGTTGTCAGGCTTGGTGCCATGACCACCTCCCTGGGGAGCTTGTTCCAGTGCCCCACCACCTTCTGGGTGAAGAAGCTTTTCGTCATGGCCAACCTAACTTGCCCTGGCACATCTTCCTGCCATTTCCCCTGGTCCTATCATTGGTCACCAAAGAGAAGAGATCAGGACCCACCCCTCCTCTTCCCCTTGTAAGGAAGTTATAGACTGTGATGAGATCTCCTCTCAATCTCCTCTTCTCCAGGCTGAACAAACCAAGTGACTTCAGCCTCTCCTCATACAGCTTCCCCTCTGAGCCCTTCACCAATTTTGTGTCCCTCTCTGGACACTCTCCAGTAGCTTTATATCCCTTTTATACTGTGGTGCCCAAAACTGCACCCAGTGCTGGAGGTGAGGCTGCACCAGTGCAGAGCAGAGCGGGACAATCACCTCCCTCGATCAGCTCGCAGTGCAGTGCTTGATGCACCCCAGGACACAGTTGTCCCTCTTGGCTGCCAGGATACACTGTTGGCTCATGTTCAACTTGCCATCGACCAGAACACCCAGGTCCCACTCTGCAGGGGCTGCTCTTCAGTGTCTTGTTCCCCAGTCTGTGTGTGTCCAGGGTTGCCATGTCCCAGGTGCAAAATATGGCACTAGCCTTTATTAAAATTCATACAGTTGGTGATTGCCCAGCTCTCTAGATTATCTAGATCTCTCTGCAGGGCCTCTCAGCCCTTGAGAGTGTCCACAGGACCTCCCAATTTGGTGTCATCTGCAAATTTAGTTAGCAGTCCTTCAAGTCTTATATCCAAGTCATTGATGAAGATATTAAAGAGCACCAGCCCCAGGATGGATCCTTGAGGGACTCCACTAGTGACCGGTCACCTGCCCAATGTCACCCCATTGACTAGAACCCTTTGAGCCCAACCCGTCAGCCAGTTGCTCACCCATTGCATTATGTGTTTATTCAGCTGTACGGTGGACATTTTATCCAGGAAGATATTGTCAGAGATGGTATCAAAGGCCTTACTGAAGTCCAAAAACATTACATCAACTGGCTTCCCTTGGTCAACTAGATGTGTAACCTTATCATAGAAAGAGATCAGGTTTATTAAGCAGGACTTTCCTCTCATGAACCCATGTTGGCTGGAACCAATGACTGTGTTGTCTCCCAGGTGTTTTTCGATAACTCCCAGAATAATCTTCTCCATAATTTTGCCATGCACAGAAGTGAGACTTACAGGCCTGTAGTTATCAGGGTCTTCTCTGTTGCCCTTCTTGAAGATTGGGACATTTGCAAGCTTCCAGTCAACTGGGACCTCTCTAGATTCCCAAGAGCATTGAAAGATCGTTGAGAGAGGACTCGCTATGACATCTGCCAGCTCTTTAAGAACCTCAGTATTTCAGTTCTTCTGTTTATTCTGTTGCCACTGAGTATGTGCACGTTCATGTGTATCCTTCTGTGTCCTCCCGGCTCTCAATAAAAAAAGACACAGAACTGGATTTTCCGAGACTAGAACAAAATTAGAAAAGGGTAGCAATGGAGCAATTCTACCTAAATCGGTGAAAACAAACAGGAAAAATATTCTCAAGCATTGGTTTCCCATCTCTCCTTCCTCCATTCCTATGTTGTTCATCCATAGCCCCACTGCCTGGGATTCAGGTGAGATGCTGCCATGTCCTGCGGGCAGAGTCTGGTCTGAGCTATCTCAGCTTCCTGTGGACAGAGATGAAAACTGTAGCTCAGAAAGGAAATATGAGGTTTGCAGCATCCTGCAGTTGTTCCTCTCAACAGCTGCTGGTTTCAGCAGATACACGCCACAAACCTGGAGGGGAAGATGTGGCCAAGGACAAGTACATAGAGGCATCTGTTCAGTGATACCCAGGGACACTGGAGTCAACACAACATGGAACCAAGGACCAACCAAAATACAGGATGAGAAGAAAAAAAGAAAGCCAAAGGACAAGAGGAAATAATTGCTTCATTATTAATGTTTCCTATAATCTCAGCCAGCTTCAGAATGTCTTCCGTGAATAATTTATATGAGGCTTCTCCAATAGACTGTGAATAATTGATGTTCATTTTCTTCAGCCATTATATCCCAAAGTATTATCAGGAACCAGACTGCATCTTAATTTAAGAAAAAAGTCCATCAAGGCTGTTTAGGCCTGAAATGTGATCACACTGAAAGCTGATGTAACTTTGGCAGAGTTTTACTTTTTTTTCCTCGATTCTCTCACCCATCCCACTGGGGTGGGGAGTGGAGTGAGCAAGTGGCTGTGTGGTGCTTAATTGTCAGCTGGGGTTAAACCATGACAAATGCTCATGCAAAGGAAAATATCTGGAAAAAATAACTGTAAAACTGGGGTATCTCTCAGGGTAACAACACATATTAAGAAAACATCCAGATGGAAATGCAATGGCAAAATGTAGCCTCAAGCCTCAGTCCAGATAAGAAACCTAACGCCATCACATCAATAGGACTCACCTACGCGGCTCGAGTTAAGAATGTGCATCAGCAGGGATGCTCTAAGAGGAATAGGAACAAACATCTCCTTGAGTGCTTTGCTAAATCACAGCCTTTTAGTAGCAACTCTCAAACTGTGCCATGCACGCCACTGCTGGCTAAATATCTTTGCTGTGTGACAGCCCTGCATTAATTTCTCAGCTTCACAGTGGTCCTCGGAGCAGCCTTTGCTGATGTGTGCTTGTTCCCTCCCAGTTTGCTCTAGTGGGAAGACCTTTCCTTTTCCCTTCAGAAAAGACATATTTTTTTTTTTCCTAGGCATACAAAGGAGACTCGGATAAAATTGAGATGCCCAGTTCTGCAGGTCATACACACAATTGTGTCCCTATACTGATCATGACTTTGAAATCTACTTCTGGCACATCTTGCTGTTCATGTCAGAGGTGGTTCAAGAGCCAGACATATTCTATTTTTCTCTCTCAGACATCCTTAATTGCTATGTAATACACAACAGGCCAAGGGCCAAGTCTACAGCATATTGAGAAATGCTCACATTCCCTGGATTTCATGCCCACTAAGAATCCATTTTTTGGTACTAAGATTTCAGAGAGGAATCTTCCCTATGTGATTCTTACATGTTGACTTATATATAACTTATATGTGACTATGTTGACAGGCAACTCCATGGGAGCCATACAACTGTACAACAGAGAGGGGAGAAGGGAAGATGTTAGTCAAAAGGAAGGAGGAAATCAGCATATACCATTCAAGTGAGCAATCTCAAGGATGGAGGAAAGAAGGTGGAGACCTTCTGGGTACATTTTTTTGAACATTGTCTCAAAATAGTACTTTTCTACAGCTCAGGATACCCAACAGAATCTGTCACCTTATGTTAGTATCTATGTGCATATGTCAGACCTAAATGACACGCTTAAACACCAGCAGCCATTAATAACTCGACCTCATTGTTTCTTCCAAGGTGAATACTATTGCAAAGAAGCAATGTCTGAATGACACAAAAAAAAATGAAAAAAATATTAGGACATCAAGGCTGATGAAGACAAGATCCTGTGCTTTCAAGCCATGAGAAAGAATGAGAATGGATACATGCCTAGTCCTCAGAGCTACACTAATATCACCATACTTGGTCTCTTCAGCTGAAATAAAGAAATCCCAATCATTTCAAAGCCCATTAATGAGACCAGAAAATATCCTCAGAGAATGTTAAATTAAAAAGGAAAAAAAACCTTCTGATGATTTGTTAGGATTCACATGTTTGCTTCAAGAGGCTGTAACTCCAGACTTATTTAAGCTCTATGAAAAGTAGTGTTTATATGCATTCATATATGAAGACAATGACAGTGTGGTGATAATAAATAGCACCATTCTCATGGGAGTATTGGTATGTACATTCACAAACACATGTAAAATAATGTAAACATTAAAGAAACTACTGAAACATATCGCTATTTTCAAGACTTCACCAGCCAAATTTCAAAATTCTAAGTAAAATACCAGCTGAACCAATTCTTTAGCGCAAGGACTACAAGGAATTTGTCTGAACACAAATCTAGTTGACAATGAACAGATGTAAATTTTACGTCAGAAGGCTGTAACACAAGCACACAAGTTTTGCCAGACCTGTAGGATCAATTTTATATTATCCATCTACACAGATATGTATATGCATACACCATATGTTACAAAATTTGCAGATGCCCACTGACTTCAATGGAATTAGGAGCAGACTCATTTCTTACCTGCTTGGGATACCCCAGGTTACCACAGACCAAGAGAACGTCAAACTCAAAACCTTCTATTGAGTTTTCTGCTTTTCTGTTACAAAAGTAGAATGTTAAAACTCCTGCAGATCACTTAAATTGTCTTAAAGTGTTGTAAAACCTACAGGTCTTAAAAAGGTCATTTGCTCTAATCGTGTCTAAAGTGCACTGTAATTAGCAGGAAGATCCATATCTCCTCCTGTGGTATCCTAGGAGCAGATTACACAAGTTAAAATAAACTCAACAAACACAGCTCAGTAGCAATAAATCAGGACAAATTTTGCTCTCAGTAAACTCCCCAGTAAAGTCCATTGCCCCAGTAAAGTCCATTGTAATTAAGGACAGTCTATTTTCTGAAGTCAGTGGAGCTTGTCGCATGCTTACCATTTGGCACACGCTGACACACCTCGCCTCAAAACTGAAGCACATTTCGGATTTCAAAGGAATTGCTTCCGCCTTAGTGGCACCAGGTAAAGGTGGGGTTTGCTAAGCAGAGCCATTAATAACTCCACAGCACCATACTTGATCAAGTTCTCCCATATTATCAATTTTTTGTATCTCCTTTCTTAAGAAATCTTGCTGATTATAGTTATAACTGGCATTTGGATGCTGACTGTAACAGTGACGCTACCAGCACTTTCTCCCCTTGAACATGGCAAATTCAACTCCTTTTGAACTCGATCCATTATTCTCACTGTAGTTTCTGTATTATGCACATAGAGCCACTAAAATTAACAGATATTTATGAGATAAGGTGCAGCCTATTCTTGCTTAGGATGGCAAAAAATAACTCATATTCTGCTGAATAAGAGAGTTAATATTAAAAAATAATTTGAGGACAAAATGTGAATCTTTTAAGCCTTTTTCAGTCACAGACTCTGCTGAGAGGGGCATATTAGTGCACCTGGGCACAGCAAGAGCACACTCCGAACCAGGTATTTGGGTTGTACTTGCGTGAAGGGAGATGAAGAGAGGAAGGAAAGGAGACACAGAAGGAAGGAAGGAAGGCTCCAAATTCAGACTTTTAATTTGAGTGTAAAACATGCAGCATATGGTCAGGCTGGCAGAGAAGCCCTTGGCTACTGAAACAGACTGCAGCGTAATGTCAGTAGGAGCGTGATGCCAAGTCCTGCTCCCACTGCCAGGCCCCAGAAGGTCCCCATTAGACACTGCATACAGTCCCCACACTGAAGCAAAGGGTTCTCAGAGATACCAGCTGTAAAGGGGTGCAGGCAAGGGCTTAGCCCCGAAAGCAAGCTGCTCCCTCCCATTGACTGCCATAAATATTTTCTGTTTAAAAAGCCAAGCAACTGCCTTGATGGCAGTGATCCTTAACAGCTAAATTCTCTCCCTGCTATCAGACTCATGAGGAGATCAGAGTGAGATCTGTGGTAATTAAACATGAACGAGACCAAATTACTTGAGCACATTCCTGACTGTCAAGAAGTAATGGAGTGATTCAGAGGTGTGGATTTCACTGAGAGAGGCTCTCTGTCCTTCACCCCACCAACACAAAACTCCTTGCCTTCATGTATGTACCCTACCTCCAAAATGGTGCCAGGAAGATGTCTGAAAGGAATATCTTAAATGGGAAGCAGAGGAGAGCCACACAGAGTAGCTTTAGGTGTAATAAATATTGCCCTTTTCCTAGCCAAGGTCTTTCCTGTACTTTTCATGCAACTCTTTGCAGGATCCCTTGTAACCAGGATGTGGTGGCATCAAAAAGATGGCTTAATTCTGTACAAACACAAGTCTTAGAGAGGTGATTGAGCAGCCTGGTGTGGCCGAGCCATGGCCCATCCAGATGCAGCTTTGAGGTACCACGCTGAACCCTAGGACAAAACACAGGCTGACGCCCTGCTGCAGGGTCTGAAAGTGGCCATGGCTGCAGCCTCACAGGGCAAGCAGACCAGAAAAAAAAAGAGAGTGAAATATGGAAAGGGGCACGTTGGTGCAATGCATTGCAAATAAGCTACTGTGCTACAGTAGCAGGACATCCAACAGCATCACAAACATCTGTCATGTGAGATTCCTTCTTTCTTCCTACCTCCCACCTGGATGGTAAAGATGTTGTGGGAAGGTGGCAGGAGGGGAAGGTGGTCTCATCATGCTGTGCTGTGCTCAGGGTAAAATAAAAAAAATAATAATAAAAAAAAAATCATCTAATATCCAGGTCATAATGCAGTCAAAATATGACAGTCCTTTCTACACTGAACCCCATGACTAAGTCTCAGAGGACCCCATCTTCTCTGCAGGTAAACTTTACCAATTAAGTTTTTGAAGACCCAAAAGGTCTGAATCCCAACATGTTTCAGAGTCTACAGCCATTTCAGGGAATGCTGGCAGTGACTCTCAGCAGGTCACAGTCAGCTGTGCTCTGCAGGTCGGCGTGCACTTCAAACTACAGCAGAGCACAGAGATACCCAACCCAATTTTAAATGGGTTCATTCAAATGAAAAGCAGTAAAACAACATCCTGAAAATGAGCACATCTCAAGACACCAACTGAGCTCCACTGCCACAGTTAGATTGCTCCAGATATGTGAAGCACCTCAGCTAACATATTTTTAGCATTCTCAAGTGTCTTTCCACTTCACTGGAGACCACAGTCTAGACGTATTTATGGAGATGATTGGAGACATTTAACATATTGTTATACCATCTTTTGAATTCCTAGTTCAGGCACAATTTAAAGAGAATGACTGCTGAGCATTTGGAAGAGGGAGAGGTTGGCACAGTACACTCAGGATCCAAAATTAATGACAGCCTGCAAGTCAATTCTGTTTTCAGGGAGCAGTAAAGATCAATAGCAGATATTCTCAAGCGTCAGGTATTTCTGAATAGATGAAAACAACCACAAACAATACATCGTGAAGTCAGCAGCAGTGGCAGATGTGTTCCCAAAAAAACCCACTTTCTCACCCAGATTGCTCGATATCCACTGTGTCCTAATTGCCATCAAGGACCACTGAGGGCTCTGCCAACCTCAAGAAGACAAAAAAAGCCCTGAGAACTCCTGCTGCTAGACAACTGCAACTCTTTTTTAAGGGCAGAAACACAGTTGTCTCAGCTACATGTCAGGACTAGTAGATCCCAACCATAACTTTTGAAGACAACAGATCTCCAAAGCTGGAAATTGTCCTATCTGGGGTAATTGTACTGTGGTCCCTAGTTCCACAGGCTGAAGGACTGAAAGAGATACCTATGAGAGTCCAGGACTCCACCAAATGTCAAGATGAGCCCCAGTGTCAATGTGCTCTGGGCAGGATCTACAAGATGTAGAAGAATCTGAATGAATTTGTAGAATGTCCAGAAAGATGCATCTCAAATAATATGGCTTAGTTATGGTATTTCTTGATAGGCCTCGGGATAAAATAACACTAGGTCTATGAGAAAAGGAAGGCATCTCAAGGAGCTATTAATTACTTAGTGAGATGTGTATGCAACCCCTGGCCAGGTCTGTAGCACAAATCTCATTCTGTACAAAATCCATGAAGAATGTGAATGGTAGGAGCCCCGAATATAGAACCTTTTATTTTCCTTAGGCTACAGAAACTTGTGCTTTTAGTATAAGACATCCTTGGTTCAGCTGCTGCACTATCAGATGGGACAGAAGCCACCAGCACAGAGAACATGACACATCAGTGAAGAGGTGCCCGCATTTTCAATACAATTCATCATCAACAACAAACCCTCAGGTGCAAACTCTAAAGAGCTGGAGGGCACATAATTTTCAAAAGCTGCCTCTCTCAGTATATCCCACCCACTGAAAAACGGACTGTCAGCCAAACTCTACTCTGGCTCAAATATTTTGCAGTACAAACCACTGCGTTAGCAAAACCAAATGGGAGGGG
>NW_010307246.1:86360-99778 GCF_000700745.2 Antrostomus carolinensis
TTGACAGATTGAGGTTTTCAGCCTGAAAGATTAGTTGTTCTTAAAGCAAAAGGTGAAAGACTAAGAGATGAGAAACATAAAATGACTTTTCAGAGTATAGCCAGACATCTCCTAAAGCCAGATAATCTACTACAGACACACACAAAAAAAGGACAGAACTACATTAACACTGCTGCACTCCCAAGAGCCCAGAGAGATGAGATCTGAAGGGCTCAGTAAAAAAGTCAAATATCCAATTGTTTCTCAAACCATCTGAATTGCCATGGGACTTAACAGCAACACAAGGAGAAGAGGAATCAACTGAAATGAGTTTTCTAGCACATTTAACAGAATAATACATTGGTGTATAATAGGACAGCCAATCTACTGGGCAAGTTGTCCCTTTGTCTAGCACAATCCAGATATGGAGAAGCCAGAGACTCATCTATTGTTATAAAACAGTTGAATTTTCATTGGAACTGATTTAAGACCAGAAAGACACACCAATAAGAGGAGACAAAGAGGCAAGTGCACCATTTTTTTAAATCTGTAGCAGAAAGTAAAGGAAAGTGTAATGTTGCTCCACCTTAAACCATTTATCACAAGGTTTAAGAAGAAATAGCGCATATCAGAAAAAAAAAAAAAAAAGAGTTATACCTATATACTCCAGAGTACACCAAAAGTGGTTGTGCAGCAGAAGGGATAACACTATGTTACCCTTTATATTTCAGACAGCAAAAAGTAACAGGCTTGAAGAACAAGGGAGATTCAACAGCAGAAAAAGCTGTAACAGGAGGGAAAATGAATAGAACAAAATAGATGGGCAAATATCTGGGGAGCTTGTAGGCTCTTCATCACCAGAGGTCCCTGAAAACAGTCCAGCCAAACATGAACCATGAATGACAAAGTCATTGTTACTCTAGCAATATATTTGGGCTGGGGATAAATTATGGGATCACCTGGGGTCCTTCCCAACTCTCTATTTCTGTAATTGAAAAACACATCCTAAGGATATACAGAGATTCCACATTTCAAACCTCAGAAACTAAACTCAAATACCAGGAATGACACAGACAGCTTCTCAACTGATGCTTGTAAGCAGCCAGAAATCTTCCAGTGGTCAACACTGCTTACAGAAAACATTTATGTGCCTTATGCTGGAACATATGCTATAAAGAAATGAACAATAAACTTTTACAGGAGAAGAGTCAGAAGTGAGTAAAATCTCACCTCTCCTACACTAGAGCTGAGAGGACATTGCCATTGTTCATCCTGCTTGCCAGATACAATAATTTATACTCTCTAGTACAAATTACTGAGAAAGTAAAGCACTGCTAGGATCTTTTGTGAAGAGAATTGCTAGAGTAAGGAAGTGTGATGGGAAGCTTGGGAAGCTACAGAACAGTGAGGGAATAGTTCAAATGTGCTTGCAGAGCAGCAGTTTGCTTCTGTTCTCAGATGCAAAGAAGTGTTTTAACACAAAAAAAAGCACAGGACAAAGTGATATGAGAACAGTCCAAGTTGTTAAAAATAAATACATAAATAAAATGCAAAAGCTTTTGAAAAGCCTTTGCATTTAATGATGAAAATAACTCAGGCAAATAAGATTTTTACCATTACTTATGCATTCAGCTTATTTAGTAGCTAAATAATGCAGGTAATGAGAATGTGGACACTATGTAAATATAATTTGGCCACTTCTGGTCACCATTTTGGCCAATACAGCTACAAACAAACTGGAGAGCATGGCAGCTACAGATAAGTAACCACATCTCTTCAAAGGATGTTGTAATAGAATCATAGAATCATAATATCATAGAATCAGAGAATCATTTTGGTTGGAAAAGACCTTTAAGATCATTGAATCCAACCGTAAACCTAACAAGGCCAAGTCCACCACTAAACCATGTCCCTAAGTACCACATCTACACATCTTTTAAACACCTCCAGGGATGGTAACTCCACCACTTCCCTGGGCGGCCTGTTCCAATGCTGGCTTGTGGCTTGTCTGTGAACTAGGGTACAAGGGTACCTGTAGCAGATACTGAGTTATACAACTACACTGCAAAGACACCCCTGCCCCACAGCTCCAAGAGACAAGGGGAAGGATTGGAGGGAAAGGACTAACTCAGGGGCACTCAGGACATCAATGTCAGAGCTAAGAAGCCATATAAGGGTAAATAGCACAAACAACTAGTCACAGTCTGTAAAATGAAAAGCACCAACATACTGCATTCCTTCCCCTTCACCGGGTCAGGTAGTCCAGAGCACTCCACCGACGGATTCGGGACAGCCACCCTCCATCTGGAGCCACTGCTGTCACACTCTGTGTACTCGAAGTGGTAATCTGTCTGCAAGCAATTACAAAGAGTTTCAGTTTCATCATAACATTTGCATATAAAGCTCATTAATCAAGACTGGGATTAGAAAACTCGGTTATAATTGAACCAAAAAGGAAGTAGCTGGCGTGAAGCATACTGTGCAGCACTCTCACTGCTTTGATGATCACTGTGTGTCATCACAGAGCAAGCACAAAGCACATCAGATGCTGTGCAGTACAAATGCTGAGGCAGAGGGTGGGATTTGCAAAAGCACTTGAGAGACAAGACACAGATTCCACTAGAATTTTTTTCCCAGTCTCTTAGAGCAGGACTGATCCCAAGGGAGTGGCCATCATGATATCTGATCTACAGTAGCCAACCAGGCTTCCTCCTAAGTCAATAGAGCAAGCCATACCCAGAGTACATGTCATCCCATGTTAGACTGGAAGTCTAAGATGGATGGGATGAACCACCTTCTGCCAGTGCTTTTCCCTCTTCACCAACTTCAGAGAAAGCCCAGACAAATTAGGAGAGAGAAATCCAGTATTGAGGTACCTCTGAAAATGCCATCCAGAGTCAGCTCTGAGAGTACCTCAAGGCAGAATAACTGTGTGAGGGGAGATCCTCCACATGGTCTCTCTGACTGAGATAAGCCCTGAGCAGTCTAAGTGAAACACAGTAAGAATCTTCCTAGCATTAGCTAGGAAAGAATATTAGCTATTTATCTTACTAATAATATTGATTCAGATCCCACATACAATCTAGACTCGCATCTAGTTACATTTTCAGTTTTGTCTTTGTAGCTTTGTTTCCAAATTCATAGCCCAGACTTTTGCTACTAAAACAAACCTCAGCAACATTTCATTCTTGAACCAGTTTGGTATCAAGAGAGAGTTTGGGTGAAGTTGGCAGAATTGGTGCATACCCTTCTTCAGAGGGAACAGACCTCTATTAAAATGACACATACTGCCAAGCTCCATGAGGTATCTCCTCATGGGCAAGGCCACCTCCAGCTCCTTTTGCAGTCAATAGAGGGAAAAAGGTGGCCACAAGCCTATTTTAGACACGTGTTGCAGAGGGGATGAAGAGATAACACACATGCTGGAAACACTTCTTTCTCTCCACTGGCTACAGAGGGAGACCAGCCACTTGGTCTGGATGGAGACTTCTTCATTTCCTCAGAGGAATCCTGTGTCTGACACCGCACATCCCTGAGTGGCCCATAAAAATAACACACAAAATCATGGGATTGAGGAAAATAAGATCAGAGCTTTAGCCCCAGGTTTGAGGTTTACACAGTTTTAGGGTAGACTGGTGTGGTGGATCCATAAAATTTGGTTTGTTGCTTTCTATTTAGCTGGCTTCTCCTGGCAGGACTGGCCATGAACCAAAGAAGGGGAAGGCGGTGGTCATGTTTGCAGCCCAAGGCACAAGCAGAAGAGCTCCTTAGCTGGCATAGCTCACTCCCACTACGGCAAAACCCCACCATGAGGCAGCGCAATTCTGCCTTCCTAAAGTTCTGTGCCACCATGTCTGCAGACATCAGTCCCTAAGCTACACTACCGTAGGAGGAGGTACTCTGTGCACACAGGGTGGTCAGTCTTTTCCTGGTCCTTCTATGACCCCTTGCAGTGCCAACATCCCACACGATGGGGCAGAAGAGGGGGAATCAGGTGGGTAAGTCAGTCCATGCTGGCTCTAGTATAGAACAGTTAATCTCTGCAAATATTCAGCTGACTCACAAGGAGAAGACTTGCAATTCTCCTCATTTACTTACAGAAAAACAAACAATACTGAGTTTAATACTTCTACTGTTACCATAGCTCTCCAGAGATATTCAGATGTCAATAAAGTCCTACCTAAACATCATTAAAGCCATTGCTATTTTGCATCCAAGTGCAAATAATATTCTGATTTCTCTGGAATTAATATTTTTATGGTTCAATAAATTCAACCTATGGTTTAGAAACCTAACTAACAGCATGGCGGAAAGGAAAACTACTTGTCTCAAAAATAAATCAAGGCATAAGAAGATACTACTGAACCCAGAGCCACACATGAAATATGATATACCACACTCTCAGCTCTACAAAAATACTCAATTAAAATTTGCATTTTTCCCCCTTTCCTCTCATTATACAATCTTCAAGGAAAGAAAAAAAAAAACAGTCCTTAATCATCTTGGTATGAAATCTGCCTATAAGGCAACCAGAATATATAAATAACATATCTGTAATAGATCCATCACATATTTCAAATCACCTAAGAAAAAAATGATCTATCAAATTAAATGGAATGACTGGAATGAAGCAAAGAAAGTTATATTGAAACGCTCTGAATCTGACTCCTGTTCAGATCTCTTTTCTATTTCATATCACGTCAAAAAAATTATAGAGGGCAGTTTGGCATCAACAATCCAGGTTGCTCTCATAGCCACCTTCTCAAAATATACTTCAGGGATGTCTAGTCAGCATGCAAACCCTCTGCAGCCAAAGGGGGTCTCAGAAGTGGTGCAGCTGGGACGGACACACCATGCAGTGCAGAAACGTCCCATCTAATGGTGTCTGACTAACAACCATTACCAGAGCGTCAAAATTCAGGACAGTAACTAAAATTATAAAGAAAAAAGGGTTTCTGCTCTCCTTCCAAGTTCAGGCAGAAGAGTCAGGTCTCCATCTCTCTTCTTCCATCCCATCATGAAAATCTCTCTGGCGTTAGCCAGTCAGATGAGGTTTCCAGAGAGATGAACCAAACAGATATCCTTCCCTCTGACCACCCCATCCCTGTGTGCAGCTAGCTGTGTCCACAGAGGAGTCCCAAGACTCACAAGGAAGACTGTACATCAGAACTAAGTTCTTACATCGTCTCCTTCCATTACTTTTTCCTCTACTGTGCTGAGTTCCTTTATGGTAAAGGGGGAATTTTTTTGTTTATTTGTTTTCTATCTGACCTCCAACTCAACTTTATGTCTGGAAACCATTCCACAGACTTGGTTTTTCTTCTGGTAATTGGCTGTAATGAAGACTCTGCAGATGAATTTCTGCTCTTGGTCACACACACATAGCTCCAAAATCTATGCCAGCTACCACCACTACCATCTTCTTCCCTATACTACAGTTTTACCTAGAAATAACCACTGAGGGCCCAGCTACATCACTCTTTTAAAAACAGACTATATCTGTGCTGCATCACATGCATGACAGCATCTCAGAGCTTCAGCTGCACCACTGGCTAGCTTTAAATTAACCATCTTGGCTGCTTATAGTGGGTGAATATAACTGCCTGGAGCTCTGGTTCAGCAAAATGACCCAGTATCTCAAGCCGGTTTAGCAGCCATGGTGATGCTGTCCTCAGTATCCAGCATAGCTCAGGTCTATCCCTGCAAGCTGGAAGTATGCTCTGACTGCTGCATCAATACCCTCAGGGCACACGTGATGTACACCAGCACTGGAAATCACCCGTTAACACTGGCTTACTGGGCTCAGCACTTCTCATCTGCCTCAGCAATTTGAACTTCCAAATATAGAAGGCTGACAGAGGAGCCTTCTCAGCACCCTGGGACACTTGCAACACCTTTGCATCTCACTGAAAAATGCCATTCCATTATGCTGGGATTTCTTCTCCCTGATGGAGAAATTTATTCACCCACCAGTTCTCTGAAATTAATTTCACAGCAAATCCATTGCCAGATGTTATCTGTTGCCAGTTATTACTCAGGTTTTGCTTTCAATGTTTTTTCCCCACTATCATCCAGACATATAGTACCTTTAAAGTTGGCCATGGACCTGTTTTAATTTTAACTGTAAGTCTGACTCTGTTTTATTACTTTTCTAGGCTTGGCCTTAATGTTCTAAACATGTCCCTCCCCCAGTTCAGCTGTTATTTCCTATAATATTTCCTACTTTATTGCTCATAATTCCTAGGCTTTGACAAAGCCAGTTCGAATTTCAGATCCAAAGAGTAGGTTTCCATAGGAGAGTGTCCCTCAGAAAAAAAAAAATGAACAACACCCCATATAGAGTTAAGCTAAAAAAAAAAAAAAAGCAATTTTCTAAATGGAAAATTGATGTTCCAAGAAGCTGCTCCAAATCAATGTGTAGTCCTCAGCATTAAATTTCAAATGAAAGGTTAATAGTAACCTGAAAAACGCCGCCAAAAATAGGCAAGCATATTTGTTTTACCCTCTTCTGAAGTTTGCTTTACTGTTCCTGGAGAATTAGTAAAATCATATCTGCACTACCATGCAAAGCTGTTGTAAGAAACTCTCTGACGTACATGCACTCTCTTTGAAGGACACCACGTTCAAAAAAGATGCCCTCTGCATGCACATGACGTCAAAGAGACGGTGCACTGGTCACAGCTCTGGTCAGGGGGAGAAAAAAACCAACAGAATTTGTCCAGCATGCCGTGTTCAAAGAGCATCGATACGGGATCAATGGTGTGGGCCTAACAACCTCCCACATACCCTGTGCAAAACTCCCACAGACATCTCCCAGCTCCCAGCCCACCATGAGCTGAGTGACACTTCAGCGAGGCACGTTCCCACCATGTGTCCTCCAGCTCCACTGCCCCTCTTCTCACAGAATCCGTCTCTTGACTTTAAGTGGCACTGAGTGCTCCTCCTTGCCCAGGTCCCTAGAGCCAGTGTATTTAGTGTTGGATGTCTCCAGGGCAGACTTCTATATCTGAACTAGTTATCTCACAGTCCTTTACAACACTTGACAGACACTGGCATTTCCAGGGCACAGCTCCTCTCATCTTATAAGTAAATGCCTATTTCAGGGCACTTCTGAAACTCCAGAGGTATCGGTTTCCTCCCCATCGACTGGAGAACTTTTTCCCAGACAATTCTCTGTAGGACGGAGCTTTCTCCATGACAAAGAGCAACACCTACTTCAATGCCTTTCCTATTTTTCTGTACCAATTTTTTCATTCCCTCCTTTCACCTAGATGGGAGATGCCCTGTAGCCCTTCCCACTTAACTAGAACAGAAGGGCAGAGAGAGCACAAGCCCTTACAACCAGTTCCCAATGCACTGAACACTTGATCTGGGCAGAAACAATGGATGAAGCCCATGAGCAATAAACATTTACCATATCTGTTATGAAATATAATAGCAAAAGTCTTTTGCAATTTAACAGCTTGCTCTGCTCATGATGTTTTCCAACTACAGACATCACTGAGCCAAAAAAAAAACAAAACAAAAAAACCTTCTACCATACTTGCCACAATATTACTAAACAACAACTCTCAGGAGGTCTGTCACTTACTCCTTCCTTGAACTTGCACTGCTTGTTCCACTGATACTACTTGCTTAACCTGATTAACTGGACACAATGCTATTAAAAGATATTGCTTGCCAGAAGTGGCATCTGTAATCTTTACAGACCCATGTGCTATCTATATTTGCGACAGGGATTAGCTGTCCATTTTTTTTTTATTTTTTTTTTTAAAAAGCCTCTTTAAAGAAAGAATGAATTCAGGAGGAGATGAGTTCAACCCCATTGAGCATTCTTGAGATCCACACAGACTAATCACACTGAAAAGGAAACAATGCTTTCACTTCACCTTCATTTCCAAGAGGTGACATCCCAAAAGACAGCAGATGTAGAAACACAGCAGTCTCTCTGCGTGGCTGTGTTTCCCTGTGTCTGGTCTCTGCAGCATTAGCACACTCAAGGACCACACTTTCAACACTCTGAGATTACTCCAGTGCTTTCAAGGGCTCCTATCAGTCACTTCTCCTAATTTAGGCTATGAAAGAGGAGATGCAAGTTCCCATTTCTTATTAGTTTCAAGCTTCTAGCCCATCCTCCTCTTTTACTGCACTCATTATTTCTAGTATATCCTCTGGCATCAGTAAATATTCCTGTTTCCCTTCTGTGCTCCTACCATCCCAGCCCATGAGTGAGCAGCAGAGCTGTCCATCAGCACAGCTCTGTCACTGTCACATCACTCATTCAGACCTAATGCTCAGCTCTACGCGTCCCCTGAATGTGATCACGTTCCTCTTTAATCTCCTTTGAAACTACGTATATTAGTGCTTTCCAGCTGAAAACTTGAGCCAAGCTTTCAATTATTTCCATCCCTTCTCCTGAATCCCCAAATTCCTAAAGACATTCATGTGTATTCTGCCACATTTCGCTTTCCAGACTTCTAATTCATTTGTGGCTTTTTTGGCAGTGAGAAACCCAGCTCTAATTGCATTACTTAGAACCCCGCAAGGCAGCTGCATATATTCAGACTTTCTGAAAATCGGGCTATTTGCATCTTGAGTCTAATTCAAGCACCAGGTTTCAACTACCAGAAGCTGAGGTTGAAACACTGCCAAAGCCATCTGCAAATTAAAGATGAACTGAAGAGGTTTACTGAATGAAAGCCAAAATTCAGCAAAAATATATCATCAATATTTGTGAGGATTCAGAATAAATGACATTTTGGGTACATTTTTATATAACCTGTTTAAACATAATTTCCAGGAGTCTAACTCAAATGTGTTCAAATAAATGTCTAGTCCTAGGCCAGTGAGTGGAGTGACCTGCAGTGGACAGATCTCAGTAGAATGATGGAGTAAGTTCAGAGAGCCATGAGCAGCTCCATCAGCAGGAGGAGGACAGAGACAACCCTTATCAATGTTTAGAAACAAACTGCTGCTACAAAAGTGTTCGGATGAATATTGTGTCCCAGTGGAAATGAGAAAGGCACTGAGTTCTCACACCAACCAGGTCAAAGGACTTCCTTTGCCCTTGGTCAGCATGCTGCAGCATGGGATGATGGTCAGCAGAGAGAGGAGGTATTTCCAGCACATCTTGGACATCCAGAGCAGGACATGTGAACTGTACTCCTTTCTTCCTCCAGAGCTGAAGGAGTTAGCTAGCCTGGCTTAGACACATATGTTTCCATACAAGCATCTGTGGTTAGATGGAACAAGTCCTTTGCTCTGTACCTCTTCATCCAGCTGTGACATGCTGGGCTGCCATTTCAGTTTTGAATGCATTGGGGCAGCATCTGAACAGCTCCTAGTCCAAGAGGAACCCACCTGTTCACTGAGCTTCCCAGAGACGCTTGTCATAGAAATATTGTGTTTATTGCTATGACAGAGCTTTAAAGTAAGAGATAGCAAGGCTAGAAGCCTTGCTAAATGACTTCAGAAGTCATGTAGTCCATCTTCTTGGACTCCCCTATACCTAAACCATTCCTGACAGAAGTTTGTCTAACCTCTTAGAAAACCCCCAGTGATGGATGTTAACATCACTTCCCAGGGTAAAGCTCATAGTTATCCTCTAGATAAAATGAAGCTAATGTGCATGGACCATTCATCAGGCAGCTAATGAAGCAGTTATCATCATCAAGGAAGCTGAGCACAAGAGCTAGGAGAAATATATAGGGGTGAAGCCTTTACTTGTTGAAAAGCACAGCCCTTTCCAACACATTAACAGATTCAGAGAGTAGGCTGGCACCAAAGGCTGGCTGGCTGCTTCCACAGAACTGCATTTACCATACTATACATTTACTATGCATTTACATGGTTTGTTAGCGATAGTGCTTTCCTATGTAACACAACATCACCTGCATGAAAATTCAGGGCTGTGCTCTGAGCAGTGTCTTCTCTTGGCTTTCAGCCACCCGCACTCTGGCTGAAATCGGTGGAGACTTCACCAGCCTCACTGGGCACCAGACAGGGTCAGACACAATCATCTTTCAGCAGAGATGGTGTGCTTTTTCACTCTGACATTTCTACAGCTTTTGACAAATCCCTTTCAGCAGCAGTTTCAGGAGAGTTTTTATTATAATTATCCTATTTATCTTTTCAGTGACCATTTTCAGTCTGAAAAGGTCAGGTCAACCAGCAGCCCTTTGACTGAGAAATTTCTTTTTCTTCTAAATAAAATTTCACAAATAAGCTATGTGCAGCCCTAGCCCAGTCATCTTTGAAAGTGTCTGTGATTATTTATTTTTGCAACCTACAGAGACAGGTAGTCTTTAGTAAAACAGTGGCTTGTTCAGCCATTGCCTCCTCTGTTGCCCAGCTAAGTCAATAAAAGATATCCACTGACTTCAAAGGACAACAGAATGAGCCACAGTCAACCAGCTCTTGTACTCATCGCCCTAAGTATTAAATAACAGGTGATGGGCATTGCCATCCTTGCAAATAAAACTCTAGAGAAAGCAAAGACCTTTCTACCTTTCAAGATCATCCCTTTGAATTTCATGGGTGGAGATACCAAATAGATAATTCTACAGGATGGTGCAAAATGGCCCCCAAAAAGATTATTTTCAGCCAGACAAGCTATATGTATGGAGGCATCTCCAGTGATAGTTTAATAAGTTAAGGGATATTGGGCCGTATGCCTTCCCCAGCCCATGTTTTTCCCCTTCCCTTGTGTCAGCACTATGGCTTAGAAGAACCTGACCCACCATAAAGTCATTTTTCTTCACTACTTTTCAGCCAGAACAGCTCCCTGATCCAGTTCATCTCATGCTGCACGAGTGCTGCTGTGGACACAGAGCAGAGTGGCAACGAGTGGCCAAGATGGAAAGGTGGAGAGGGGAAAAAAAGCAGGGACAGGACTGACTTAATGGCCACGTAGACTTATACTGGGTTAAACTGATGGTGAAAGTCCACCTTGATCCTGATGTCTCCTCTCCCAGCTTTCACAGCTCTGTTATGCAAGGGTTTGGGTCTCTCACAGGCACCACAGAACAGTTTAATGAGTATGAAATTCAGACAGTCTCTAGGGATACACATCTCCACAGTCACTCAACAGAATTTCCAAATGCATATTCTGGTTCATAGCAACAAAACCTTACAAATCTTCATCAAAGAGAGATTTTTTTTTTTTTTAAATGCCAATCAAGCCATAAAAATAGAGTTAATAAACTTTGTGTTCTAACTGCATCTTGGGTGAAAAGCTGACTCTTGTTTTAATACTTCCCCCCACCTCACTTTACATAAAGCAACTCACAGGAAAGCCATCAGTAATGAATTCAAATGTGCTAGCATAGTATCTGAAGCCCTGAAATACTTTTTTGCTAAAGGAAAAAGCATGACCTAAACCCTCTCATCCTGCTCCACTGTCCCCTCCATAACTTGACTTGGGTGATTCGGAGATGTGGGAGTGAAGGCTGTAGACACATCTCAGATAAAGTATGTGAGATGGAAGTAGTAAATGGTACCTTGTAAAAACAGCAGGAGAGCAAACAGGAGGATGAGGGCTCTTTTGTAATGCATAGGTAGGTTTGTTTGGACCAGAGGCACAAGTCCTCCTCATTGGTCAACCACTAGCTTGTTGTGGAGTCTCTAAGAAGTCTTCACTCATCTGCATCACAAGTATCATCTCATCTTGCACACCTGGAGATGATATACTTCTCTGCAGATTATTTTGGGAACCAGTCCATTTTTGAGTGTCTTACCTAAAGTCAAATTATGAGACAGGTCAGGAGTGGAATCCAGAAGCTGACTCCTTAAACAGATAATACTTCTTACTCTACAGGAAAAGGGCAAAACCACAAAATAGATGTAAATTAACTAATGCAATTCCACAGCATTTCACCCACTGTCTGCATAGCTTCAGAAGAATGAAAGGCTTGGAGCACTTATTTTCTTTACATTTAAGACTCTCTAATAGGCTGGTTACAGAAGCCTCAAAGAGGATGTTTCTGTCAGGATAGACCCTGTAAACACTACAGGTTAATAACCTGTCACTGTGCCTCTGGTGGTTAGAGCCACCAAACACCTGCCAGAAAGAGGGCGTTAGCTGTCAAATAGTATGGCACAGGAATCAGCAGATGTTTCCCCCTGTTTCTCCACCAACACATCTCTGTCATCATCTGATACAAGAAGCCTCCTCTCTAGGTTGAAGGGATATTCCTGCCATCATTCGCTTTTGGGGTCCACTGTGCAGGACTATGAAAAAAGTGCTGGTTAATACTTTCATAGTATTTTGGATTTAGAATAGGATGCCACTCAAATAAGAGTGGTCAAGATTCAGTAAAAACATCTCAAGGCAGCTCTCATATGGGACCTGCTGAAGCAGGACTGGATTGAGGAGTTCCACCATCTCATCAGAAAACTTTTTATAATATCCATCTCTCTATCTCCTACAATGTCACCAAACTTTTTATTTGAAAGTTAACTGCCTCAAGGGTGACACAACTTTCTCAAGTCACCAATAAATTTAAATGATGGTATGAAACTGTCTGGCGTGTTTCCAACAGCAAGGGTAGAAGAGAAATGAGAGAGACATGTTCAATACCCAGAGTTTCCGCTGGGAGGAAAATCTGCTAGACATGATCAATTATTTTGTTGTAATAAAGAGCACTGCAACCTGCTATCAATCATTTTTGTCCCATGCTTTGTATCAGATGGATTTCTAATATATGCACACATCAGGGGACTGGGAGGAATATTGCTCAGCAAGTCTTTCATCTGGCTTTTTTAACTACAAATCATGTGATTATTTTGTTAACAAGTCGGGATGCGTTAATGATCTGATGACATTTCATTTATGGCTATTGTCTAGGTAGGGCCTCCATGGTGCACTAAACACAGGCAAATACAGTCACCTTTAACTAGTGTGTGGGCACGTATTGTGCCTGTATGTGCATTTTCATATGCACACAGAAAAACTCACACAAGGATAATTCTGTCATCATTTAACCCACAGGCTCCACCTCTCCCTGGCTGATAAAATTTGGTAGAGCTCCGCTGCCTCCAGCAGAGCTACACTGATTTACACCCATGGAGACTCTCATTTCTTGTTTATCTTTTAACAGAAAGACAAAAGGTCATTAAAGGTAGCACATAGGTCTCAGGTGAAATTTCGTGTATTTCACTGCTGGCTGGATCATGCAGCCAGAACTGCAACTTTTGGTCTCTGCTTTCAAACCCTTCCAGCAATGACAACTAATTACCTGCTGTAGAATTAAGTTTCATCTGCCACCTGTGTGCCAGTGGTGACTAATTGCATTCACAGAAAAAGTCACAAAGTAACTTCAAGCACACCAGTAAATCCCACCATGGACCAAAGTGAGGAGAATCTATAAGAGCCAGACAGGATGGGACTGACCTCACCGGGACATGGACAGCAAGGACAACAGAGCAGGAGCTCGATGTCT
>NW_010307246.1:99802-130652 GCF_000700745.2 Antrostomus carolinensis
AGTGCTCCTTTCACTATGCAACATCTCACTGCAGTCAGGGCACAAACACTGCTCCCTTCCAGGGCCCCATCGCGGTTCCTCAGGGTCTACGGCATGGGCACATCAAGGCAATGCCCACAGCACTCCGAAGGAAGGCTGTAGCTAACTTCTGCCCTCTGTGCTTGCTCACACCCACTGAAACCCCCCATCAAAGTCCATGGCTGGATTTCCTCTGTGGATCCAACAAACCCATTTCCCTTATCCCCTCTCTCCCCAGATGCTTTTATGCTGTGTTACATATCACTGAAGTGCTGGTGCTCTGGGAGGAATATTAACATTGAATATAAATATAGGCATTACAACCAAGGCCATCTGTTCTTTTCTGTTGATTACCAATCTCTTCTCCCCCTGTGCTACCCCAGCCTCGTGCTTTCTCCTGCAGCCTGTCTCTGTAGCACCCTGACAAACATGCACACACACACAATTACCTCTGTGCAAGGATTCAGATCAGTCTGACAAGAGATTACCAACAGCGAGGAATCAAGAATCTGAGCTCCCAAGGTCTGTAGAGCTGGATAGAAAATATCCCAGTGGATACTGAGGGGGAAACACATCAACGGGGCAATGCCACTGCCCACTCAATAGCACCCTGAGTGCTTCAGGCTGTGCTTCATCTCAGCTACATGCAGAGGAACCTGTGACTCAACAGGAGAATATAAAATGGCCTCAAGTTGCGCCAAGGGCAGTTCAGATTGGATCTGAGGAAGAATTTCTTTCCTGAAAGGGTTCTCAGGCATTGGAACAGGCTGCCCAGGGCAGTGGTGGAGTCCCCATCCCTGGAGGGATTGAAGAGTCATGTAGACCCAGTGCTGAGGGACATGGGTTAGTTGGGGGACTTGTCAGTGTGAGGTTAATGATTGGAACCGATGATCTTAAAGGTCTTTTCCAATCTGGGCAATTCTGTGAAAACTAAATCCTCTCACTCCTTTCTGTGAAGATGAAAATCATGCTTCAAGTGAAGCACATGCTGCTCTGAATTCAGGCGGTTGCCAGCAGAATGACACCTTAACCTGGCCTGAGACAAGTGCAGCTCTTTGGAGAGCTGAAAAGGATACAGGTGCCTCAGAAATACAGAAGGGCAGAAATATAACCTGAAACTAAGCAGAAAGGCATTCAGACCCACATGGTAAGCCAGGAGTGAAGTAAGGAGCAAACAAAGCCACTTCCCTTTCCTTTAAGGGCTGTGACTTAAAGCTCCAGCTACAACAGCTGCAGTAATACTTCCCTGCAAGCTCCACATAATCGTTTTTCCCCCTTTCATTATTTCAATTTCCTATTTCTATGTAAAACTGCCATGGGAAAAGGTCACAAAAGATTTGGACAGAGATAGTCTTCAGCAAGCAGAGCAGAAAAAACAATTTACAACCCTCTTCCTGGAGAGGTGACAATTCTCTTCCCTCCCTCTCGACATCGGAGATGCCAATGAAAATTTTCCCAGCCTTGTGTTGTTGCCAAGCCAGACCAGCCTCACCCCTCCAGCAAAGAGCAGATGCCAGAGTCCCCATCTTGTCCCTGTCCCCCTTGGCCACCCCTCAGGATCGCGGCTCATGCCTGTGTGCGGTGGCCAAACTGCTCAGATCTGCCCCAGTCAGAAACAACAGCTCAGGAAATCTGTTTGCTCCCTCAGTTCCTCTTCAGGTAGCATGGAGCATCAAAGCCAAAACCCAGAAAACAAAAGTTCAATCAGTTGAGTCTCAAAATAGAAACGAGACCACGCTGACTGTCACATCAGAGCATGGAGAGAGTTGCATGGGCTTGACTGCACGCAGAGCTGTGAGAAGTGTCGTGTTTGTTCCTGGGGCTGCAGGATTTGCATACAACTCCCTCTGAGTTTATCAGGCGTCTTCCCTGCGTAAGGAAGTAAATAAGCGTTATTAATTCTGAGCCAAAAGCCGAAGAAACCCCTCATTAAACAGGAATTTATAGAACTGAAGACTCAGGCTCTTTGCACAGCTCCACAGTCAGCAGTGACAGAGAGTCAGGCTCCATGTCTTTGCCACACAGCTGGGGAAGGAATTGCAGCTACCGCCCTGTCTTGGGCTTGGGGTGGGAGCGGTTTTGGTAGCGGGGGAAGGGACCACCCTGTGAGAAGCTTCACGAAGCTTCCCTGGCTCCAAGGTAGTCCTGCCCCAGCCCAGGTTGGGCCAATTAGTGACAGGGAAATGCCTCTGCGCATCCATATTTGTGAGGGGAAGGGCTGTCTCCAGAAGAAGGTGGAGAGAACCTGGAGGAGAGGCCATTGACCTCGTCAAAAGACGACCATCAGTTTAAACAAAGAGAGAGCTTCATTGCCAGGAGGAAGAAGGAGGACAGACAACCTCAGATAACCAGTTCAACTGCATGGAGTAGAAGGCAAAGGAGGTCCCTGCAGCCCATGGAGGTTCAACAGCAGAGCAGATACCCACGTGGAGGCCATGGAGCACTCCATGCCGGCGTAGAAAGCTGAGCCTGAGGGCAAATGTGACTGAATTGAGACCCCAGAGATGCTCAACGCCAGAGCAGAGGTGTATCCCCAGAGCTGTGGGGGGTGAGGAAGTGTGCTGGACCGGAGGTCTGTCTGCAGTCTGACTGGCTTTAAGGCATGGTCCAAGCACTGGGACAAAGTGGCACACAAGAAAATCAAATGCAGGTCTCCTCAGGGTCTAAGGACTGGATCAATCCCCTCCTTAATAGCATCCTAAATCTGCAGTGTTGATCCTGCCTGAGGGACTGGTAGAAGAGAAGTCTTTCACTGCGGAAGAAAATCTCCTTGCAGCAGCCCCCACCACGGCAATCTCAACCAGCACCTCAGCAGAGCTCCAAGAAGCAGCAAAATAGGAACATTTGGCCCCATTTCTGGCATTCTGGAAAGCTTTCCTGATAATCCATCTGTCTTCTTGACAAGGAAAGCCCAGCAAATAAAATCAGGGGCATGGGCTACTCCAGTCCATTAGGCAGATAGCACTGCTAAACGTGCTTTTATTGAGCAAACAGGCTTCTCCCTTCAAAGACAGCAGGTGCCTTTCAAAGGCACTTGGCATGTGGGCCATTATACCAGGCCACCAACATCATCCATCTTCTGTCAGCCAGCATAATGGAGCCAGCACAATGTTAATGTAGTCTAGATGTAAAAAAAAAAACAAAAAAAAAAGCCAAAACCAAAAAACAAACAAACAAAAAAAATCCCATCCAAAAACCACCAAAAGGCATATAAAGCAGCTGATTTCCGAATACTGCTAACTCTGCATTTCTTAGGCTGATGTTGGCATGTGTTTCCACAGCATCTTCCCACCACTGACCACATCGCACTTTGCCAGCATTGAAGTTTTAAATAAGATTCAACATATAAGGACAGACAAGTGGAAATGAGGAGATATCATATGGGCATCACATGTTTGTACTTTGTAGTAAACAACCGAATGCGTTCTTAATTGTCTCCAAAAATCAGAATTAAGCACACAGAATTAAGCATGATTATGTTTCCATTTTTCCCTGCAAACTGTACCTATTTCAACAGTATCAAATGTGCCCCAAGCTGGGAATCTAAAAGTTTGCTGTCCTCATTTAAATGAGTCTAAACGTCGCCCTTCACTGTCCAAGGAGAGAGGTAGGGCATCCAGAGGATGGTACTTGTCATCTCAGAGGAGTCTCTGCCACCTGAGGGTCTTTAAGATGAAACCACTCAGGATGCCAAAGTCATTGACCCTGAAGGCTGGAAGGAGGGAGGGAAGAAGAGGGGATTGTTTGAGATGTGGAGTTTTCTCGGTTGAAAAGCAAAGGATATTTCATTCTGAAATATCAATTCAACAGGAGATGGCCAAGATCCACATGGATCCCACCCACCAAAACGTTTTATTCTAAGGGAAACAAAACAAAACAAAGAAAACCACAAAACCAACCAGTGGACTTTTTCTATCATTTCACTCATTTAAAATACTGCAGACTGAAAATTTTGTCAGGATTCGGAATATGACCATGGTACAACCCATATGGCAGTTCCACTTACACATGAGCTGGGGAGAACCCAACCAAAGCTTTTTTGTGTCAGATGGAGACAGCATCAGTATTAACTCATCATAACATCCAATGCAGAGATAACACCAGTCAACATGATTTAAGGATCTCCTGCAGCATTCAGGGAGACTCCAGGGATGGAGCAGCCCAAGTCAGCCAAAGCCACCTCATGCCTTTCCAGCCTGTTAACTTCTATGTGCCTTTCTCTTTGCAACGTCCTATCCTATTTATTCACAATTTGTCACACACCAAACAACTGTCTACCTAAAGCCATAATTCAGTGTTTGTAATGAATTGTCGTAATTAGTCTGCTCATCTTGACTACAGCAAATCAATATCCAACTATGCATTGCTAGGCACAGAGAGAGAGAAATAATTATGAATCCTACGCCACTGGCTGAGTATTTCACACACGTACATGTGGGTACAGAACTGAACACAGTAAATCTCAATTACAGCCTTTCTACCAGCCTGACACCTCGGGCAGGACTGGAAAATCCAACACAAGAGATTACAAAGTCAGTGAAGCTCCTGGGAGTTCCCTGCAGAAAAAATAGCTTTGTATCCATGGGATTCACAAAGAGAAGGAATAAAGTGCTAAATCAAATCCTCTGTTAGCAGCCCTGGCTTCACCACTCCCTAATTCACTATAGCCTACATGTTGTCTCTTATGAAGACCTGTGACCATGTGAAGCTGTTTTATTTTCACCTCCAGCCTCTACAGAAGTTTTCTAACACCACGATTTAAAGACTGAAACTTTAAAAAAAAATATATATATAAGCATGAGTGGAGAGTAAAGGTCACATCCCAGCAGATTGTCTCAATGGGAATGAGGTTGCTTCCCTTTCCAAAAGAGTAATCCTCTCTTCTGTGTTGTTCTTTTGGATGAGAGACACCCAAGTGAAGCAAACTGCTGCAATTGAGTTTCATACCCCAGGAAAACTGTTTTCTCTAATGGCAAATCTTGACTGGCAGAGAAGCACAGCTGCTCTGTCAGGATCCATTACAATGAAGGATTACCAGCACAGGCCATCTGCCCGAGCTTGGGGGTTTGCTTTTGCTTTGCTTTTTTTTTTTACTACTTGATGCTGCAGTAAATCATGACAAAATTAAACCCAGGGGTGAACGTTCCCTTTGGGGCTGAGCATTGTTATCCCCACCCTGCTGGATAGGGAGATTAAAATCAAAACCAAGCTGACGTGGTGATTTATGAACAATGATTCAGCGCAATATAAACTGCATGGCCAACATGTCCTCGTTAAAAAACATGAACAGTGTCAAACAGAAAGGAGGGCTAAATCAATAGCTATGATTTGGGCCACATTAATTCCAAACGCTTTTCACTGTGCAAATACATTACAGTGATTCACGGAGACAGCCTCAAAGAAATAAGTGCCTCTGTGTTATTATGCAGGAAAATGTTAGGTGCTCGGGAGTCATCCCGGGCAGACAGATGATGGCATTAGTGATTTAATTGACCCTTATGGATAAAATGCATATAAAGAATGGCAGGGCCATCAGCAAGTAGTGGCACATACAGAAGTCAGGCCAGCAGAGAGCACAGGAGGAGTTAAGATGTTCTCCCATGCCAGCAAACCAACAATGCTGTTTGCTTAACATGAAAGCCATGGCCAGGGAGCAGAGCCACTGAGGGGTGAAGCTGGATTTAGGCATGGAGAGGTATGAGCATCTCCTAGGGATGGCCTGGTCGTGTCCACATCAGGGGCCACCTCCTCCTCCTGGAGACCACAGGGCTGTCTGATAGCAGTGTTGGGTGATTGATGCACTGTAGAGTGGAGGGAGAGGGCATAAACCCAGGACTATGCTTGGGTTTAAAGTAGGGAATTGCTTTGAAGAAGGTACCTGGTGAAGAGCCACATACTGACAGCGCACATCATGGAAGCACAACCAAAACCACCACTCCTGTGGGTTTGGGAGGTGCCTCACCAAACCTTATCAGTGCAACAGAGCAGGAGATGCCCCTGTCCTGCTCACAGACAGGACACAGAAAATGTCCATTATCACCTGAACGTGGAGATAAGGGCACGCTGGAGAGTAATGGTGCACACCTTGACCCCCCTTTCTTCTCCCTCAGTCGTTGCGGCTGTGCAGCCATACCCATCATGCCAATTCCCACCCTCATAATCCCTTGCCCAGAAGCAATTTATAAGTGCCAGTGGCTCAGTCCTGCTGCGGCCTCTTGGCTCCCAGGAGCCACACATCGGCATGCCGGCTCCCACCATAAGCAGTCCCAAACCAGGAAACACTCTGAAGAGCCAGGACCTAAATTTAGTAGACAGAGATGAGCGTAACTGGACCATTAACTGCCATTCCTGCATCCTGCACAGAGAACAAGCCTCTGTATTTTGAAACGGTAATAATATAACTGGCTAATAGCTGTTTGTACAGGGCCATTGCATTTACACACTCAGCATGGTTTTTAAGGAAGGGAAAATGGTGCAAATGAAGCTACCAGGCACATAATCAAATTCTAACCATTTTTTTCTTCTCCAACCACATGCTGTGTAAATAATAATCTATACCATGTTAGATGATGATAGACAGAAGAGGTAAGCAGCTTTTTGGTGTCTTTCTTTGCCCATGGGAAACTCATCGCCAAGCAAGGTCCCACCTTTGGGTTAGCGGTGAGAAACACACAGCTGGTGAGCCACAGACAACTGCCTGGCTGATTTAGGACATTTCTACACACAGATGCTTCACCCACCTGGGTCTTGGGCTGTAGCTGTAACAGGGCTCCCAAAGACACCCCATGTAGTGCAGAATGTGAAATATCATCAAATCATAGAATGGTTTGGGTTGGAAAGGACCTTAAAGACCAGCTAGTTCCAACCCCTCTGCCATGGGCAGGGACACCTTCCACTAGATCAGGTTGCTCAAAGCCTTGAGCACTTCACTTAGCAGTTGAGCATCTAAATCTCTGCAGCGAGTAGGGAGCAACATGCTTGGGAAAACCAGACAAAACTTATATTGTGGGTTGTGCCTCAACGTAGCTGTAGGATGGTTTGAAGGCTTGGGGGCAGACACATGTGGGGCTGGGGAAGGTGAATTGTGAGGCTGTACACAGACCTGAAGGGGAAGAAATTGCCCACAAAGCTGTATTTGGGGTAAGGACTGTAGGGCTATACAGGCTCTCTAGGGGAAGGGTGCTCACACACTTGCTCACACAATTGGGGGGGTGTTTGCCATGTAATTACTTGTGTCTGGAGCTCATGGATTTAACACAACCCTAAGTAGGTGGCTCAGAGACGAAAAATTCTGATCTAATTGGGTAATCTTAAAAAGTACAAAGGTTTTCTAGTGCTTGCATGCAAGCAAAGTTTGTCCTTTCACCTAGAAAGATCTCACATATAATTCTTCCTATTACAAATGGTCTCATTATTCAATATTGCAGTTCACATAACCATAATCCTTTCATCCCAAGAAAAAAAAAAAAAAGTGCTCTTTTATAAGCACATCCAGCCACATTTAAACAGCCTCCCCCTGAAGTCCTGATAAACCAGGATGAATTCATGGAAATGAGTGTAAGCTTAAAAATTATGTCTCATGAGCAGAAATTTAAACAGGAAAGAGAGAGAGGCATAGATTTATTGGCATATGAAACCCTACTAAAAGTCAGGCAATGAATAATAGATCTTAACCACTGGAGCTCAGGTCGGGGGGTAGAAGCAGAAAGATTAGGCAGGGGAGTCTGTGCTCCCTGTTTTGGAGAATCAAATTTCAAGCAATTAAACAATTTAATTTTCCAAAGCAAAGACAGAGATGAGTATAAATTAAGATTATGATATATGAAGAAAATGTTAAAAACAGCAGATTTGGTGGTCTATTCTTTAGGTAAATAATGTACTTCCTTAGCAGAAGGCCATGAGTTTCTAAAGAAAACCCTCCTGGATTTAGCCTGTGCTTTCATGAATACCCATGCATGTGAGAGAGAAAAAACTTGTCTTAGGAAGGATTAATTCTTCGGGCCAAACAAGCATTAACACATGACTAAGGATCCTCTGAAGATTTATGCAGCCAGGAAAGGGGAAATAAAAAATAAAAACCACAACTGGCTTTTGCAGGCCAATAGGCACCGTGGCTGGATTAGGTCTGCCTAATGCTCGGTTAAGATCTGTAGCCTCAGGCAATCATTTTCTATTAAATAGATTATATTCAGCACAAACACAGCACATTTGTAAGCTTAATGCTAAGAGGCTACACATGAGAAGGCAGAAAATAAATCATTCTGGGAAAAGGAGCAAGAGGAGAACTATAGGAGAAAAGAATGAGTTTTTAAACTCAGGAAAGGAAGTGCTTAGTATTTACCAGAGATAATATCACCCCTCAAAGATCATCTTCTTACTCCATAAATACATCTAGGATACACAAACCCGCTCCTGTCATCATACCAAAATGAGGGATACAGAGATGGCAGGGCTCAGGGAAGCGCACCACCCAGGGCTCCTGCTGCTGCTGAGATGCTCCAGACCACAGCAGGGCAAGCTTCTTATCCAGGAGAACCTCATCTGGTCTTACACCACAGTAGAAGCTCTGACTTGGAAAGGTCAGTACGTATGGACAGGAACTGGCTGGGAGTTTCTGGATGAAAAATTGCTGTTCGAAAAAGCATCAGTTACCTTGAGATATTTTGTGGGAAGCTACCACGTTTTGGTAAACTTCTCAAACTGAACCATTTTAGAAAATCTGTATTGTCCACATGTCCTTATTAGTCATTTTATATATAGATTATCCAATTTTTCACTCAAATGGTACAGAATACTTTAACCTCCAAGTAGACAATCTCCTAGCATCTTCAAGTCTTGTGTTTTCCAGATTTCTGTTTCGCTTTTTAGTTAGAAAATGAAGCTCAACTTCCATCGAGAACTGGAGTGCACTTCTTCTAAGCTTACAGTGCTTTTGCTGAGCAGGGAAACAGATGGCTCCAGAGAAGTTCAGCTTTTAACTGACTCAAAAATGGGCCATCATTCAAATCCACTAAGCCAGTAACTATCTCTCAACCAGTTTTAAGAAAAAAAATAAAAACAAATAAAAAAAATCTCACTCAGGACCAAAACACACAACACACCAAACTCTCTTCACTTCCACAGTGTAAGAATGATGCACCCTCAGGATGAAGTTCTGAAAGGGCACCTGGGATTTGATCCACAGGTCCTCCTGACAGTAGGGATTTGGTACTACCATCAATCAGTAAGAAAAAAATGTGATATGATTTCTCAATAGAAAAACAGTCTTTGGTCAAACCTGTTTTATCTGTTTCTCCAGTGGCTGGAAGAGTCCTCTGCTTTGCTGGAGAAGCAGCTCATACTTTGCTATTTCCTGTCTGACTGTGTTTGCCACATTTCTGGAGTCATAAGTAAGCCAAAGTGAGCAGAGCAAAGATGACAGCAGTGCCCCTGCTCTGTCAACCTATAAATCTAGTATGGACAAAGAAATTAAATGAGAGAAGGAAAAATCTCTTTTAAAAGGAAGGTTCTCCACACAGCAAAAATATTTTAAAAGTAGATCTGAACAGGACAAACCACCCAGCCCAGATTTCAGCCAGGCTTTTGACAGAGCTGGAGTCACAAAGAAAAGCAGAGTGGGTTGTACTGAAAATTGGCAGTTGTAGTCTGCTGACGGGGAAATCGGTAATTAATAGTCACCTGTACCTGTCACTTTGGGGCTCTGTATCCCAGCAACCCGGAGTGGAGATGAAGGTTACAGCATCACACCATCAGAGGGGCTTGTACCTGCTGTGCCCACTCACACATCACAATGGTGTCATTCCTTACAAGCCCCTCAGTCGGCAGATATATTGCTATTAATGTCAACAGAAGTTTATGTGAACATATGGGGAACAAGATGTAGCTGCAATGATCATCAGCTGTAAAGTGATGAGTATGGGGAAGGTTGTCCAAATAATTATAGCAAACCCCAGCACTAGCATCCACAGGGAATCACCTTCAGGTGCAAAAGGGAAAGGGGTGGATCATCTGTAACTCTGTGTGATGCTGAGCATGCCCAGCATCCACCAAGAAAGAAGTCCTGCCATGCCACAGCTTCCTTTCCTTCCCATAGTCTATAGCAACCTCCTTCCCATTGAAACATGGAGCAAAGACTTTGTGTAGATGGCATTAGTAAGGGACAAGAGGAATATGACTCCCAAAAGAATCTGACTCCCAAAAGACTATTACTATAGTGTCTGGGACAGGGGTGTCCACATCTCTGGAGGGCAAAAGAAAAAGGACCGGTAGGACCCATTTCCCCCCACCTCACGCCACTAAAAGAGATCCCTCCAGGGCAGGAATGAGCCCCAAGAGGAATCACACAACTGGGGCAAACAGGGTGAAGAGAAGAGAAAGCTCTGTGCCCATTCACTCTTTCTGAAATGACTTGGTGAAAGGTTTAATAGCAACATGATCTTTGATGACACCATGGTATTTTTATGCTATACAAATTTTATGCTGTAAAAGGTCAGGCTTGATGGGGCTCTGAGCAACCTGATCTAGTTAAAGATGACCCTGATCACTGCAGGAAGATTGGACCAGATTACCTTTAAGTGTGCCTCCCAACCCAATACATTCTATGATACCATGATTCTGTTCTAAATTATAAAAGTCATCAGGTCTAACAGCCACCCTTACTCCTTTGTCTAGCTGGGAATATGCAGCATGACTAGACATAAAAGGATGGACTGAAGATGAGGTTTATTATAGCCTGGAACTGCTCAAACATCCTCATAATTTTAATGTATTTTAGTCTTACAGCATCTTCTGACGCTGTTGCAAAGCCAGCTATAAAAAGAGCAGCTCTGTGTTTTCATTGTGAAGAAGCTATGACACAGCTACAGGAATGAAAGCACAGGCTCTAAGTGCTCCATAGCCCAAAAGTGTATTTGCTTCAGAGCCCAAAACAGCCCTGGAGTTCAACTGAGGAGAGAAGCTTTCTCATTTCCTATCAACTTCAAGGACAACTTCAGTGCTTTTCAGGATTACCACACTACAATTTGCAAGTATCTATGAATTTCCAGGCTCCTAGTCCAACTTGGCTTCACTTGCGGGTTCTTATCAGTTTCCTGTTAGTAGTAAGAGTTTCCTTCCTTGGATTTCCCTAATGTGATTTTTTTTTTTAACTCCAAAGTATGATTCAATAAGCAAATGATAATTCTGTTCCTTTAGCATGACTTTATTAAAGTCTTCTAAAAGTTAAAGAGAGAGAAAATTATAAATTCAATACAATTCCCAACTTGTAGCAAGTCAAACTTGAGATCTTATTTAGACTGGTGAAAGTGTTCTCTAAAATAAGAGTCAACTGTTTACTGAAATCAAAGGTATCTATATATAGCACATTTGTGCATTAAAAAATGTAAACACTCTGTAAATGTAATGCTCTAAGAAAGCAATGAGAGCTTCCAATGTATTTCATATCTTAAGTATAAATGTAAAGGTTTCACCCCACATCTAGAAACCACTTCACATTTAAATCTTTGGTATTTTTGGTTGTCATTATTTGTCTTTCTCTATCTTTGTTGCCTATGTTCTTGTTCTTTAAACAAATGAGTTGCTCTATTTTGATAGCTCCTATCTACAGTAACAGTCTGTAAAATGACCCCTGGTGCATTTACATCCAGCTTCACAAAACTACACTTCTGCTCCAAAGAGCAAGCAGCAAAAAATGTTAAATCACAAAGATTTCTACAATTCTCAGAAAGAAATTTCTTCAGTCCAAAGTCACCCTGCTACATCTTTACTGAAGCTACAACTTGTCACAGTGCTTTTTTTTCCTAGAACATGCATTCTTCAAAGGAAGCTACTGAGTCAAACTCAGTATCAAAATACAATTTCATTTGCACCACTGAAGTAAATGGAGTTTCCTTACAGCTTGATCCAATGGCACATTTCAAAGAAAAGACAGGAAAAAAAAATCCATAGGCTTATGAATAACAGAAATCTTCCCCAGCTCCCTTCAGGATTGATTCTCAAGGTTAATTGGTCTTTTATGTGCAGATGACTTGCAGGAGCTGGCTCTTTATCTCTGTAAAGTTCAGTTCATAAAATAATTTCTAAACCCGACTGTGCTATAGCAGGGGAGGAAGCACAAGGCTAGTAGAGAAAGGAGATAAATGGAAGGATTATAAGGAGAAGGAAGAAATAAGAACTAAGATGGAGGCAGAAGGCAAAGTCATCACTGCCAAAGAGGATGCAGGGGACTGTTTTAACTGTAAGGAATACATTAGAAAGAAAGAGAAATATCTTAATTATCCTATTACGCATTCATAGAGTAAACTAGGCACAAGCAGGTAAAACTGCAGCATGGATATATGAAGTCAACAGGACAGCTCACATCCATGGTTGGTCTCATCTTACTATACTGAATTTTACATTGAGTTGATTTTCCTCCAACGGGATTTTTTTTATTTTTTCAACTTTTCTTGCTGTTTATGGGCAGTGGACAAAGGCAGCAGGTAGAACAGTCTGCAAAACACAACATCCTCACAGAAACTTAGATTAATTTTCCTGATGAATGTAATGATCCTGAAACCTAAACACCACCTATAATTGGTCCTTCCTCTCAACTATTGTGAGAGGCAGACTCATTAAAGCCTTTGTGGTTTCAGACACTGGCAGGAGCTGTTTGTCAGGAGGGGACAAAGCTTTCAGCCCTCAAGCAGCATTAGAAGCGTGGGGTGCCATCAGAGCTGAACCTAAATGGATGCACACTTCCTGCCAGCCGCGACAAGCTGCTGGCCCCACCACAGCACATACAGGTGTTTTGATAAGAAAACATGAAAAAGAGTTAAAAGCTGTGACAAGATTGTTGCTGTAATTGCCTTACCTGGACATGCAAGGATTTTTGAAAGACAGCAGTTCCATCAGCAGTGTAACTGAGGACCCTTTTATTAGATTTAGAAAGTAAAAAACCACCCCAGCTTCCTAGGAAAATATTTGTATACCACACCTTCGCTCTCCAGGGAAAACGGAGAGCCTTGGAAGGCCTCCAGCATTGCCATCACAGGATGCAGAGATGGACTCATCACAGGATGCAGAGATGGAGTCCAGGAACCAGTCATGGTCATCCTGTTAGAAGTGAGATGTCCTCATCCTATGCTGTCAGTATTTCAGGCAGTTCAGCTTCAACTCAATGCTCGGGGGGCAATAAACAGCAGAACAAAACTGATGTCACATTTTCCCTCTCCATTACAACCACTTACAACTTATTTGAATTTGAACTGAATTTTTGAATTGAATTTGAATTGAATTTTTGAATTGAATTTGAACTGAATTTTTGAATTGAATTTGAAATAAACTGAGTTTGAAATAAATTAAAATTTGAATTGAATTTTTCCCTAAGCTATTTATTTACACCCTTCATCACTGGTATCTTTTATTATTTCTTCAGGAAAAGCCACCAGGAGACAGATTGGCACCAAACTGATCTTTTTCACCATGCTATTTGACAAATTTAGTGTGTTATGTTGTCACTCTGTATCTCTGGATCTCTTTAAATATTCCTTATTTCCAGGTTTCTGTTTTACACTGAATACGTCTTTTAGACTATTTTTACTACCGATACTTGAATTTTTCACTGGAAGTAATTTTTTTTCTGGTTAATATAATCCTCCCTTCTCTAAGAAGCCATTAGAAAGTCTTTTTTTTCTTATTGGTAGATATTAGCTAGTGTGCAGGAAGTGAGTCATTTATGAGAGGATTCTTCTTTGCAGCTAACATGGTAGAGCACTCCAGTGTGTGTCAACATTTCCATATCCTCTATTTAAACCTAAAATATAGAGTATTCTAGTATCCAGCCCAACCTCAGAACTATGCAGGTATCTGTAAGGGCTGATGGATCGAGGGTTAGGATCTGTACATTCTCTTACCAGTTGCACGCTCTGGTATGTGTTGGATCCTTTACAGGAGAGATGGAACTTTTCAAATTAAAATTATCAAATATGCATGTGGACAAAAAGCTGTCTAAATGTCCAGGGACGGTTTAGGAAAGGGATGTAAGAAAGAATTGGATTTCCATTCCAAATTTGTCTCAGTCTCCTTCTCAGTAAAGCAATGCAATTCTGCTGTTAAGACACATCCAGTCGATTCACTGCATATGGCTAACTCTTTTTCTTGCATAGAAACAAGGAAGAGTTTCATGTCATTTTTCTTTGTGTGCACCTGAAATTCTAAAAAAAAAAGGAAAAATAAACACCAAGGATGTAAAAATAATTTATTGGATGCTCTGTCACTAAGTTACACATTTAGCAAGCAAGTATCTCCATGCCATGAATTATTCCTTTTTCCTCAGTGTTTCCTATACCTATCAGTTTATACCACCTACACAGTTTCTGAGGGTAGTTGAAACAGGAAATGTTAAATAGATGGAAATGTTAAATACTTTTTGCTCTGTGACCTAGTCACCCTGCTATGAATCTCTGCCTGGACATGTCATTGCTTTGCTTATAACTCCTCGGCCACTTATCAATCCACGCAACAGGATTCAAAGCACAGGCTGAATTTGGTTTATGAGCGGGTTTCAATGCAGTACCATAGCAAGTGCTTTATCACAGGCCAGATATAAATAACATGAGCTGTAGTCACCCCCATCTACTGATTTGTCTCTATCAGGAAAAGCAATGAAATTTGTCTGACATCATTGGTTCCAGTGAAACCCATGATTTCGCTATTTGTTAGATAATGATTTTCTCTCCTCCATTATCTGCTACACTGGTTTAGTCAGGTTTACGGGGCAGTGATAGCCAAGCCTGCCTTTTTTTGAAAATCCGTACAGCATTAATTTTTTCCATTTCTCCAATTTTTCCATTACTCATTAGCATACTGAACTCTTTATATACATTAATTGAATATTTGTTTTCTATATTCAAATTATCCTTCCAATTATTGTACAAGCTCTTGACCACTTTCTGATTATTTTCAGTGAATTTATTTCACAGGTGACTATCCCTTCATCATAAAATACTTAAACCATTATCAGTAATGGAGTGAGTGCAAAGTAAACATTATTCTCTCCTCTCTAGGAGTCTGTAAAAGCTCTCTCCATTTCCTTGATATATTTTGACCAACATCACCAGCAAACATAATGTATTTTATATAATATGTATAATTCCTCATTTTTGTTTGCTCTTTTTCCCCTCTTAGTCATAGATGTCTCTTTATATCTTCATCTGGTTGTTTACCTTTCCCAGTGCAGATATTTTTATACCCACTGTTTTGATAATACCATTGCTTTTATTTCTTTGTCTGAAGAGCTCTGATTAGCTGGTCCATAATATTTTAAGAAAAACCTTATGTCCTTTACTACCACTGGATTTTTTTCAGTTACTCCCCAGTAGTCCCAGTCCTGATAAGAGCACAGACATGCTGTATAGAAATCCCTGATGCTCTACCCTCGGCACTGCTGCCCGCAGAGCACTGGGCATTCGCAGTAGGAGGTACCAGTCCAGCAAAGCACTCCAACCATGCTCAGGTACCACCAAAATCATGACCAAGACCATCAGCAGATCAGGTTCTGCAGTCCAGTTTTGCTCTGTTCAATCTTTTCTTTTTTTAAGAAGAATTTCCAAGTCTTGCTGCATACACAGTTCATAGGAAAGGATTGGTGCTGTCAACTGCACGCCACAACACCCCATATCAAAAGGTCCATTGAGTTAGATCATCAGAGCAAAAACACTAAACGATAAAAGCAGCATGCCTCAGGTTGCAGACTCTTTTCCAGCCATTCCCATCCTGAGCATCACCATGGAAAACACATTGCAACTTGAAGAAAATTCATGTGGAGTTGTCTGGGAAAATTTGGAAACACTAACATCACTTGAACTAGGTGGCTTTCTTAACCTTGGTTTTCCTTTTAGATGCCCATATATAACAGTTTCACTATATCCCAGCATGTCTTCACTATTTTAACCTGCAGAAGAAATTACGGCTACTGAAATCAGTGGAGTTAGACTGTCAAATCCATCAAACACCTGGTCACTGGCTTGCAAATGAATAGGGCAGAGGCTGTTATCCACGGCAAGAACGTACATAGCTTCTAGGCTAATGGAGACTCTCTTCCTGGTGAACCACTAACATCTAACCTAATCCAAATAAAAATATAATGAGAATTTTTGATGGGAACAATTTCTTGAAATATTTCCTATGAAACTACTGAGCAGTGATGGTTGCCCACAACAACATCTACTCAGTAAGTCTGGAGCTGTGCTTTCCTCTTAGAAGCAGCAACCTTCCTTTAGCAACACACGCTTCATTAAGGACATACAGAGCCAGATGCAATGACTAATGGCCTCTACTCAAGCAAGTCATCCCACTGACTTCAGAGAAATTACCCATGTGAGCCAGAGTTGCTGAAAAACACCATTTCTCATCTACTGATGCTTTCAAACATATTAATCTTACTACAGCTGCTCTTTTTAAAAAATCGTTAAAAGATTTACCAACAGTGAAACTGTGTTCTCTAGCAAAACTGACAATCTTAGGCTGTGGGGTCCCCTTTGACCATGTAAAAGAATGGGAAGCTACGTGGTAAGGCCTCTCTAAGTGGGTCTGAGCATCCCCAAGTTTATACGAATGGGCAGATCCTTCCTGCCTGGTCCCCAGATGACATTTAACACAAAAAAATAGTATCCCTTTTATTAGTGTCCTGCTCCAGTACTTTTGTCGTGGAACTAAAGATTTAGTATCAACAGCATCCACCCTCCCAGAGCCACGCTGACTGGAGAAAGGGAATGGAGACCAAATCCCAAAGAGACAGGTACTTTTCCACAAATTCAGGAGTGTTTTTCTTGAGGTCTGTAGGACTGGAGGGACTCCTTAACCACTGGTAGGACCCTTGGCCCGCCCCATGCTTCCCTCCTCACCTCCTCCTACTAGACATCTGATATTTTTGCACACTCCCTTGCTTTTCTCTGCAATTCCAGGCAAGAAGACACAGGAGAAACATGTTCAACCCCATAACCATTCAGAAACTGAATTTGCTGCTGAGAATTTAACCACAGAAAGCAATCAATGCAGCAAACCTGGGAAGTGATCAAATGAGAAACAGGGGTAAGTGCAAACCATAGGCACGATACAGCAGTGCGCTTCTTCCTACACGTTACACTTCATGTGTATCCACAATCAAATGGCTTTATAATATACAGAGATGATATTATACCACATAAAACGAATGTGCCTTAATTACCAATAACTGAGGTTGACCAAAAATAACAGGTTTTTTTACCAAATTTTAGCATCTCCTCCAAAACATTTCTACAAAGTTTGGAGCAGCACACTAGTTTTAACGTGATTTTCACTAATTAAAATGTGATAACACTTTCCAAGCACACATTACCCTTCAAGTACAGAGCCCTTTCTATTCACAGAAAAGATCATTTTACCTTGACATTTCTAATTAAATGAAAAACATTGCTCATAGATAAATAATAAATGAGAGTGCAGATGCTCTTTTCTGCATGACAGAAGGGAACAGGGAATTACTCATGAGTATATATACAAATGAAACTACTAGACCTGTCCACAACACGCACATCTGGGTACCATAACAACTAGAGATTCACTGACTCATTTTCCATTCACTTTTCTCCAATATCCCATCTAATTCATGGTACAGTTTTATTTTTCTTCCTGAGTAGTCCTGTGATGAGCAAGTAGGACCAAAATGTACATCTAAGAATGAATGCTGCTGTTCTTTGGGCTGTAGGTAGTTTTGGTAGTAACCTTAAGTTGCACATTAGTTGTACGTTTTTTCTTGAACAAAAGAAAATGCTATAAGTAGTCAGAGATACTTCCATCATCCCACCAGCTTGATTACTCATAATGGTGTAGAAGAGTGAGTCAGGAATATGACTCTGTATTAAATGTTTGGGAGGGCTGAAGATAACTGGCTTAAAAACATCCTGAGTTTTATTCTCTTGGAGATATCACAATATAGACTTTAGGCTTCAGCTTTGCATTAGGAAAAGGTATGTTCATTAGTGTTTAGAGCAAGCACTGGGAACAGGGCTTACAGATCCTGATCTGCCATCTGCCACCAGTGTGAGCTGTTGCGTGTCTTTGAGACAATGACCAGGCCTCCCACTTCAATCTCTCCATCTCCAATAGGCAGTGTTGGATTGATGGTTGGGCTTGATAATTTTAGAGGTCTTTTCCAACTTTAATGATTTTATGACTCTATTCTATGATTCTCTTTTAAAGCTCTTTTTTACAGGACACAGGTATTATAAGATATATGTGCACACTTAGGTTTGTTAATGTCCTAATACACCAATGGTTAAGGGCTACAGCACATTGTGTTATGCCTCACTGTTGGAAATATGGAAAACTCGGAAGCAAGGCACAATTATTTATGGGCTGCTTAACATCCAGACAAAAATACATGTTTCATCCCCATCCATTATCCTGTACAGTCAGAGAAGACAACAGCTGCAAAACCTAAACCATTCACCTATTACACAAAAAAATCAGATGCAGACCCCAATTCTCCCAATTGTGGTGGGAGCTTACATTCCCTTGGACATCCAATGGTCTGAATCAACCTCACTGCTCTCAGGAGCATAACGGCAGCTCATGTGCCCACCACAGCTGCCTGGCCATGGTGTAGAGTCAGCTCCCACTCCGGCAGGCGAGCACCTTCCCGACAGCATCAGAGGGAGCTGGAGCAAAGTGGAAAACAACACAGTGTGCTTCTCGTGGAAAACTGAGAGAAAGCAGCCTTGCTCCTAAGAAATGTTATTAAGAAACTGCTAACTTTATTTAACACCATTTCATCTACCCTTATTGATTGGAAAGTTGTTAAGGCAGCAATTTAGGCTTAGTCACAAAATGGCATAATTAAAATTTCAGAATGGATTCACTAAGTATCCAAAACACTTCTTATCTGAATGTTCATTCTTGTTTGGATTATGGAGTCCAACACTTCTATCAGTAATTCCAGTTCCTTCTTAACTTATTCAGACAGGATCAGCATTTATATTGGACTTTGTGTAAGTCCGTTCTGTCCTCATAGGCCAAGCCAGTATGGGGGAAGAGAGGGAACACTCACACACTGTCATATATCCTCAAAATAATTAGCTCAAGGACCTAGAGATTGATTCAAAAGGCAACATCCAATAACAGAGAGAGAATGAGCCATCATTAAGTCTCCAGTTTCAGTAGCACATCACTTAATCCTAAAGGCAAAATAACAACAAACAAGCAAACAATTTTCTCTATAATTTTATTTTTATTACTTCTTCAATAACAGAGAACAGGACCAGACTTTACCACTGTTAACTGACTCTGCTACTCTGGGAATAAAAGGCAAATACTGTGCTACCCTGCGTAGGAGGCTGAGAAACTGAGATTTCAATTTTCCTCTTTTGTAGAATTGGAGGAAGAAATTATATCAGGCCATAACGTTGAGTGAAAATAACAGCTTTGACACTGAAATTGCCCAAAGGCAGAAAAATGCTGCCCAGTTCTAGAGGTGAAACATTTAAGATAAAAGTGATGTCATAATTAGAGACAAAGACCTCAAGACTATCAAGATATCTTTAAAAGCACAGCCAATTAATCCTCTAATGAGGAGGTGAAAGGTACAAAGTTACTACCTCTCCCTTTCCCTCAAGGGCTCAGGCAACACTAGGATTATTTGACAGGAGATACTCCAAACATCTTCCCACCCAAGCGAGGTGTTTAGGTAGCCCCCAAGCACACAGACCCTCACGTGCTTTGCTTAACCACTCCCATGCAGTGGTGGGGCTGCCCAAACCTCAAGGACCGAGGGGAACTGGCACGAAAATGCTCCTCCATGGCTCAGAGCTGCTGATGGTACCAGGGGCACAGCATGTCTCCAGGCATGCAAAAAACATAGCACAGCACCCAGGGTGGTGGGGAGAGTGGTGAGGAGATGCCATCCATCAGGCCCCAGCATGGAATTTTATGTTAATCATGAGGATATTTGAATTGCTGAAGCTAAAAATCAACTATACAGTGAAATGTAACCAAACTCCAAGCTTTGAAGAAGCTTTGGTCATTCAGGATTTCTCTAGGAACTACAGTCAGGTTTATTTTCCTCACCCTGAAGGCAAAAATGAAAATCTGTTGCAATCAAAAATAGATAAAGTCTGAAAGAATTCAGAATTTGTCCTAAAAACATACAGGATCAGGATAGAAGTAGTTCAGGTTTTTGTTCAAATGAAAAATAACATAGTAATATTTTAACAGGAGTCAAGCATCTTGTGAAATTGCAAACGTGACATCAGATGCTTGGTTTAGACCTACAAGCCCAAAATTGACCATCTTTGCCTGTACATCTTGGTACCTCTGTCTACTGACTGCAGGCAGCTCCAATACACCGGGGAATGCAGTGCTCAGGCACATCTCCAACAGAGAACTTCATCTCTAAGGCCTGGTTTTGTAGCTCCAACCCAGGCTTTCACCTGGGTGCAGATTTTCACATAACAGTTTTGGAAACCTTAAGGACACACCATAACAACAGGTGAAAAAACAAGGATAAGACTTTCAGAGACCAGTCTAAGTCCACTCTCATTTCAATCAGTATCATAAATTCCACCCATTTAAATTGAAACTAAACCAGATCAACATCAAATCCTTTGTAAAACCCTTCCCCTCCATATCCCCAGGACTCAAGATGTCATTTTTTTCCATCATGAAGAAATCCACCCTAATCAAGCTAAACCAAAGATCCTGAGGAAACTCCAAACCTTGTTCTGACAACATGATCATAGAATAGTTTGGGTTGGAAGGGACCTTTAAAGGCCATCTAGTCCAACACCCCTACCATGAGCAGGGACATCTTCAACTACATCAGGTTGCTCAGAGCCCCGTCCAACCTGACCTTGAATGTTTCCAGGGATGGGGCTTCTACAACCTCTCTGGACAACCTGTGCCAGTGTCTCACCACCCTCATTGTAAAAAATTTCTTCCTTAAATCTAGTCTGAATCTCCCCTCTTTTAGTTCAAAACCATTACCCTTTGCCCTATCGCTAAAGGCCCTGATAAAAAGTTTGTCCCCATCTTTCTTATAGGCCCCATTTAAGTATTGAAAAGCCACAATAAGGCCTCCTTGGAGCCTTCTCTTCTCCACTCTGAACAACCCCAACTCTCTTAGCCTTTCTTCAGAGGAGAGGTGTTCCAACTCTCTGATCATTTCTGTGGTAGCACCATGCAGCACCAGCTCAACCCAGGAGCATGGGAACATAATTATGCGGAGGGCTTGAATGGCCATTTTTCAGAACCAAATAGGAACAATCCTCTCTGAACTGCAATTGGATGCACATAAACCAGGCACATCTGTTGTTATTTTTCATCTGTAAAATAAGGCTAGAAGATATCTGCTCTGCTACAGAGCCACTGCAAGAGAATATGTATAACTTACTGTAAGGCATTGGAGTATTGCAGGATGGGGTCCCCAAGCATGTATCACAGATAGTCAAGAACTGGTTCCCCACATAATCTACAATCATTTAAGGTTTTTCTCCGATAACACCAAAATGTATTTATTTTCTTAAAAATGAGTTTTGATTGTAACTCAATGAATATTGGTAAGCAGCAATAACATGGATCCTCCTTTTGCATGAATGACAAAGATGTTCTGCACTTAAACACTCTGATCACACACTGTGTTTCAGGTGCCACTGTGGTAAATGAACAGGGCTATACTATCCCCTCCTGCTACTCACCCCAGCTCATCCCCTTCCACCCCTCTCCCACGCACGGGATGACCAGCTCATGTAATCCCTCCTTCATCTGCATCGCTGGAGATGAGCCAACACAGTCCTCACACATTTTTAAACTCAGCAGGGAGAGGGGTTGGCAGAGAGGTGGAGATGCCCTTTCCAGCTCATACAGCTGCAGCTAGAAAGCCTCAAATTGTCACAACCCTTTCTACAATAACCAGTGCCTTGATATCCAACAGCATTCATGGGATTCATGCTGAGAAATTTTATGAGCAGGAGCAGCAAAAAATATAAGGAGTTGCCCAGTTAGGAGAAGTGCATGAACTAACAGCCTATTTATATAAATTTACTTATTTTTTATACATAATATAATTTAGTTTATGATAGAAATTTATATAATCTGAGGGGAAAAAACAGCCCAGCCAACCTCGAGCCAGCCAGTCTCGGGTATGGGGGATCAGTGCAACTGCTGCAATGGGCTGCATTACCCATCCCCACCTCCTCCTCCTCCTCTACAGGCTCTGCTCTGCCAGGACATGACATACCCAGTTCTCACCTGTCAGTGTTTCACCACACATTTAATTATTGTTCTTTCCAATGCCTGGAATACATCTAATAACCTTTGCTAACCTGTATTTGGTTTTCACGATTCCCAGCACCAACCCTACGTATTTCTGATATACACTCATCCAGTCTAATGCTTAAACCACTCGGGATCCAGAGGACCTTTCTCAAAGGGTTTTGCAGTCCAAATAGCACATTGGATTTGATTGTAAGGTCAGATTTTGCTGTTTCTGGCCTTAAATAATAACTGTTTTGGAGGAGGTCAGGGTCAGCTACTCTGACACTAGCATTGTCTTTGGTGCGGAGCAAAGAAATTGGTGCAACCATTTTGTCACAGCTCTCCCACAAAATGCTTTAAAACAGTTTACCCCTTGTAAGAAGATGCTGAACTCAATAAGCCACAGCCAGACCTTATGCATAATAGACTTGTCAGCGGCACGTTGGCTTACTACAGGGTAGCAGCATGTCATCTGCTGTCTCTGTGAACTGTAACACTGAGCACTTACACAGCCTTTCATCCTCATACAGCTCTACAAATATTAAAAGAGCCCAAAGGACAGTTCAGAGCCCTTCATCTTGAAAATTAACCTCTATGAAAATGAATGCGCTGTGGCTAAGTCCCTCTCACTTCCCAGTTTTCTTCCAGGGAGTGTGCCAGTGAGAGTCCCTGGCATGAGGGCTCTTGGAAAGCAAATATTAAATCCTTCAACACAGGATGGCAACTCCACCACCCAGTGAGAGGACAGAGCCAGAGGGCATGTCCATTCACACCACACCAGGTTTCAGTTTTGGCTCTCCAGGAGTCAAAGCATTCTCTTGAATGCATATACAGTGTCCACACATCACACCCTTTATACACCTGCAAGACACAACTTCTCCAGCTCTCTAACTCTGACACTGTCCACCATCATTGCTGGACAAACACCAGCAGAAGAGGGATGGATCCATCTCATCCCATTTCAGCCATCTACATGGCAGGACTTCTTGTGTGGTCAACAAGCACATGCAGAGGGTGGACTCAGTACAGGATAGGGTGGGATGCAGGTTGGAGATGGCGGTATTGCTCACTGGAGAAGCACCACTCAGAGAGATGAATCTCATTCCATTTCTTGCACTAAAAGAAGCCAAACAACTCAGATTCTAAAAAAAAAAATGCTGTTTACACATGTTCATTCAGATCGGGGTTTTCTTTAACAGAATACTTGACCATTACATTCTGAACAGACAGAAGTGCTGACCCTTTCAAACACTGCTTTGAAAACTTGTTTCACACCTTAACTACCCCTTGACATTGTGGTTTCATCTCAATCGACCAGTCTTTCTTCTCAGGGAGTTCTTCAGTGTCATTTATGCAAGCTGAAGTTAACTCCACAACCAAAGCAAAAGCCCTAATGATTCCTGTTAACACATCACTCGTCTTTCTTCACCACAGCCATCATGTCCCTTTCTCACACAAGCAGGAGGGATGCGAAACTGCTGAACAAGGTAATGAAACATAAGACTGTCCTGAAGAGACACTGTAGAGCCACTCCACAGCTCCCACTAGCAAGTTACAACAGAGCCCAGAAAGTGGGCAAGTTTGAACAGGGCATGACATCCATGTTCACACCTGGGTCCAGCCTACAGAAGAAAGGGCTGTGGTGAGGCATACTGTCCTGGTTTTTAGCTGGAACAGAGCTGGGTTTCTTTTCAGTAGCTAGAATAGCACTGGGGTTTGGTTTCAGCCTGGGATTTGTTATGAGAGAAACACTGATAACATACCAGTGTTTGCATTTTTGTCACTGGAAGTGAAGGACTTCATGTCTTGTCAGACTACAAGTGCAAGACCTAAGGGGGTGAGGGATATTTAAATTAATAAGCTAAACTGGCATTTGGATATGCCAGTGGGATATTTCATATCATATCAAGTCCAGTATATTAGTGAGGGTCTTCTCCTCTTTCAGCCCTCTCTCTGGCTTTCTCTCGGGCTCTCACTCTTCCAGGATTGTGGTTTCAGTTCAGGATTGTTGCTCCTCCAGGATTGTTATGTGGGAACAAGCCAGGCTTGGTCAGCGGGCGGTGAGCAGGTGCACTGTGTATCACTCATTTGTATATTTTGTTACTGTTATCATTATCACTACTATTTTAATATTAGTATTATTTTTTCTTTTATTTCTATTATTAAATTGTCCTTATCTCAACCTTTGAGTCTCTTTACCCTTGCCCCAATCCTCTCCCCTATCCCCTGGGGGTGGGTGGGAAGTGGGTGAACGGCTGTGTTGGCTGCTAGCCAAGGGCTAGCCCAGTGAAACTATCACATACTTCTACACAATCAGGCTTCACAGCTTGGAAGGAAGACTCAAGACTCTCCCACTCCTCAGTGTTTCCCTCCTATGACACCCAAGTTTCCTACACAACCTGTAGCAGAGACTTAAAGGTATAACACAGAAATTAAGATTTAAATCAAAGCAACTGTCAGCAGAAAGGTGGAGAACCCCTCTTTGACCATGGTGTCTCTCCAGACTGCCAAGCTCCCCCGGGGATCAGGAGGACACTTCTAGTGAACTCAGAAATTTGAGGTTTGGGTTGTGGGGATTTTAACCCTTCAGTCTCAAAACCTAATAAATTAACCTGCAAATCTCTACTGTTTCTCAAAAAATTTTAGACAAAGTTGATCAGGAAATCATATTATTTTAAGGGACATCCTAAATCTTCTCCAAAAAGCAGTCAGATTAAAGGGAAAATGGAAGTGAAGAACGTGGTGGTAAAGGATGTTTATAAATATATTTATCTTCATTGTTCTAATATATTTATCTTAATTGTTCTATTGAGTCATCCAGTCTTTTAGTCACCCAGCAGTAATATTTGGACAGGTTTAATCCAGTTCCATAAAGTGACTAATACTAATTTTCCATTAACTACAATGAGCTTTTGATGAGGTTTTATAACTTTCCTCTTACATTTACAGCCAAATAAATATAGTTTGTCAAACTCAGAATTACTTTTATTACTACAAATCTATACATGACAACTGTTCTTTACTATTCATGACAAGAAAATTTTACAGTTTAAGGGTTATCCATGAAGGGTTGCTTTTCGTGGGTGGTTTTTTTTAAATCTTTTTCTAAGAGTCTCTCTCACTACAAGCATTTAAATGCACATGTAATAATATTTTAAGTTTAATAAGCACACTCACTACTTGCCAGAAGGCTAAACTTCTATCAAAAAGGTAGAATTAATGGGCTACAGCTTTTAAACCATCAATATTTAAGCATCTGATCCACAACTTAAGTACTTGTTTTGTTATCTACTGTGAATCTATCCCATATCCACCCCTTTATATCAATAGAAAAAGGTAAAAAGAGATGTAGTGCCTCACACTTTTGATTTGATGGCATTTTCCCTCCTCTACTGTCATAAATTTCTACATACAAAGCTATAAAGGAGAAAACTCACTAAATCCTCGTGTTTTGTTGTTCAATATTCAACAGTCAGAGCACAAAGCAAGTAAGTACCCTTGGCAGAGGGAACAATGCCACATCAACTCCATGTGCCACATTTGCAAGGAGTTTCCACATCCCACTTCAGCCAAGAGCTGCAGGTGATGTCCATGCTGACTACTGAAGGGCCTTCCAAGACCACCGACATGATGATACTCATCTGTCTTCCCTACAGCAAGGAAAGCTTTGGGTAGTAGTGGAGGATGTTCCCTCCTCCATCCTTGGAGGATGTTCCCTCCAAGACACCAGGTGCTCAGGCACAGCCTGTGTGCCATGGTACCATCAGGATGGATGGTCCCCAGCTGGCTGGGTGCCCCTGGCCTACTCTCTAGCACACTAACAGAGCAGCATCCAGACACATTGGCAGAGATCTGTTCACACAAGGTGACTACCATACATACAAACTGGCTTTTGTTTTCAGGAAAGTAAATTTTAGTGTCTATTATTCATAAACATCAACTATACAGTAACATCTTATGCAAACATTGTGTGCCTATGGACACTAAAGCCACCCACAGGATCTCAGTCAGCATTCTCTAATTCACACACGCTGGCACTGTGTAATAAGCCAGAGCATTCCCAAAGAACAAGATTCGTGTTTCACTGCAAATATGGTTAGGCTTTTTATGCAGAGCTACACAGTTATTACAGTTGAGAAGGCCTGACAGTACAAAGTTGATCACAGTTCTAATTATAAGCTTTAATATGCTGAATTTTATTTATTCCTCCTCCTTTTCAACTTTGATGTTTTATTCCCAGCTACTCAAGGCTTACGACTTCTAAATGAAGAGGAGCTTCTATTTTTTTTATTTATTTATTTATTTATTTATTTTAGTATAGATGTTGCTGACTGTTGCCTATTCAGAAGGCAATCTGCACATAAAGAGTTCAGGATATGACTACTTGATAGCCCAGAGCAAATCACAAGAGGACAATTACCTAAGGTACCTACAGCATCCCAACAGATGTATTAAAGCCACAGGGAAAATTGCTGAGCTTTGGTTTGTGAAGGAGTCAAGGCCATCAGGAGGTTCCAAATCTGAGATGGACAGCAACCAGATGAGTCAACTGCTTCAAGGCAAGTGAGCAGATCTTGGCCCCAGGTAGCCTCTGCTCAACAGATGTACAAGATTTCCCCAGACTTCATATGGTCATTGAGCTTTCCATCCCCCAAGACGACTTTTTCCTTTTTATTTCTGCTCCTTGCCCTCCTTCTGAACCCCTATACCAATGCTGTGCCCAATTTCAGCAGTTGCTTAAGCTCCAGCCAAGTGAATCCATTTCTTGTGATGCCTTGTCATGTCCTCTCTTTATCAGATGCAATACAAGATGATAAATCTAGGGCCTTTTTTATAGTCTCAAAATAAAGGACACAGCAAAAACCTCACTTTGTGTGCTCCTGAGATGGTATAAAGTCAACAAGCTAGAACTATATTAGGCAGAAAACAGCTGAGTAGGGTAAAATAATTTATCTCAGATGAGGACCTGAGCTACTAATTTCAGTAGGAAAAATATATCTACATACTTGAGAAAAATGAGACAGATGGAGTAAACCTTAAGGTAAATATTAGAGCATATTTATCTACAAGGCTCCTCCAATCTGAGTGAACCATTTAGCGCAACGTAAACATTTTTGGGCATGTGCAAGTGCCTCCTAAGGCCTGTGCTTCTCCTTCCATAGGGCCACTATCTCACTGAGCTGCTGCTCTGAAGCAAATTTAACTTCTGCATTTAGAGCATCCACAGGGAAAACGCATCTTCAAGGATTCAGTTCACAAACTATCACCACATCGCCCCGCTCATCCTCGCAGGGCTCCTGTCAGGTTCACTTGGAGCAGTATAAAGGTAATACAGTTTTACAAGTTGTCCACTTTAATCCAGTGAGAACCTGAACCACGGCCAGATCTAATCATCTGAGGAATCAACGTGGCCCATTTCATTGCATTTCCTCTCCAGTAGCAGAGTCCCACAGCAGCATCCTGTCCGATCTGCTACACCAATTAAATTTTAAAAAGCATATAAAAGGACATCATCAGTTAGTCTTAAAAAGTCCACTGAATGTACACAGAACAAAAGTAGTTTTAAGAAAACCCATAAGACAGCATGAAATGAGCACCAAACTGACTTAACATTTAAATATTTTTAAAGAACACCAGGAAATGCATTTTTTTCAACATTGCACCTAAAGGAAAATCTTCAGTTCAGTGGAAGTAAAAGGTTTAAACTCAAGAATATATCTCAGTTATGTCAGAGGACTGACCCTCCACAATTCACTGAATTCCCTGACCTTAATCCAGCACGGTATTTAAGCATGAACTTCATCTTAAATAAGGCACCGTTTTTCAAACTTCAGTGGAATTATTCATGTGCTTCAAACCAGGCACATGCACAAGCATTTTGCAGATCTTCCGCTCCTGCCCCTCTGCTGTCAGTTATCAGTTTCCATTAGGTGTGTGAGGTTTTCATACGGCATTAGGCAGCAGAAAAATATTAGAAAAGGAACGATGCTGTTATTAGAGGGAAGTCTGGGTGATGATCGCTCATCTAATCTTGTATCATTTTTCTGCCCTGTCACCTCCTCTACAATTTCCTACAAAATACATTTGCTCCATATTTCCTTTTCTCTCGAGAGATGTTACTATATCATAGAATCATAGAATGGTTTGGGTTGGAAGGGACCTTAAAGATCATCTAGTTCCAACCCCCAATGAAATATGAAATATGAAAAAATATCTGCCTACACATTTGGCTTGGACAGGGGAGGAGCAGGGTACAGCTGTGAAAAGCCCATCTCTCATTTCCTCATCACTATTGACCCAGGTCCGTGTGCTCTTGGTGTGTTCCTCACTCAAGCCATGGAAATGGCACTGGAACAGGTTGCCCAAGGAAGTTGTGGATGCTCCCTCCCTGGAAGTGTTGAAGGCCAGGCTGGATGAGGCTTTGAGCAACCTGGTCTAGTGGAAGGTGTCCCTGCTGATGGCAGGGGGGTTGGAACTGGATGATCTTTAAGGTCCCTTCCAATCCAAACCATTCTGTGATTCTGTGATTCTATGAACGGATGAGTCTGGCTCACTTCTGAGCTCAGCTTTGCCCTGACTGCCTCAGAGGGTGAGTTTTAGGTACAGCTGGGAAGAGATATAATGAAATGAACCTTCAATGTGTAAGGGATTACCCCAATATTACCCCAATACAAAGACTCCTCTACCAATACATATAGTCCCCAAAAGAAGAGGGGCAAGAACTACAGGTATTAGTCACTTCTCTGTCAATACAAATCATTTGCACTACAATTTGAACTCACATAATTTCATCAAGACAGAATTTTAACCAAAGTGGTCACATAGACAGAAAACCTGTTTATAACCAGGACTTTGTTACACTTACATATAATATTACAAAGTAAGAATTCCAATAACAAGGAAAAGATGTGCTTCTTTCACTGAGCCTAATTAATCCTTGGGGGGAAGTAAAAATAGACATATTTTTTTATTGACTTTAGACTTTGCCAAAGCTGCATTTACTTATATGAAGATCATGACCAGATCTGCTTTTTACAAATACAAATTCAACTCAAGAGACTTCTGTGTGGGGAAAAAATTGTAAAACCAAAATCCACCAGACTACAGAAAGACTATGAACTGTTTCCTTCTCCCATTAGCTGTTTTTTAGTGAATGCTTTTCTGCCAATATCATGCAGCATTTTATTTGTTTGCTGACCAGATGGTTGAATATTTTCAAACAGGAAAGAAAAAAAAAAAAGCAATTCATCACAAATAAGATTTTTTTTTTTTACAATTTTTAGCTTAATCTTCATCAATATTCAATTTTGGGAATACTGTGTTTTTATGAATATTCCATTTTTGGGGGGGAAAAAAAAGGACAAAAAAGAGACTGTAACATCAGAAGAGAGAGGTCACATTTGGGAGGTTTAGCTCAGGAACTTCTGCCTGACTTGCAATCACTTGTCTCAGGATAGGACCATGGCCTTTGTGAGTGCTGAACTGTAGTATGTGTCTGAAATAACCCTGTTCATTGAATGAAGCAAGATCTTAAATCTCAGCCTGACAAGAAAAATATGTAACCGTATATTCTTATGAGAAAGCCTCATCCAATATTGCCCTCCTGGGTTGCCTCCAAGCCCACAGAGTCCATTTCCACTGCAAGAATAACTAATAAATAAAACCAAGGACAAGTTAGCAGCCCAAGGCAGCCTGAGCTAAGCAAATGGTGGAGAAGATGCATGTTAGATTTAACTCAGCCATCAGCTGCATTCAGCTCCTAGACTCCTCTCTGTATGCACACTACTAATCCCAGTCAAAACGATGTCCAGAAGCAGGGTCTAGGCAAGCTCGGTGCACACTTCTTCTGAAGTCCAGATTTACCCACAGGGCTGAGACAGCTTTTTAGGCAGCTACAAATCCAAATTTGTTAGCGTTTCTAGCAGCCAGATGATGCCTGGAGCTACAAGCTTCCCTCTCACGTAGGACCAAGATTGGGTTGAGGTATGAGCTGGGGGGGTGACAGGAATAGGCTGAGCTTTGGTTGCAGCACCACGAAACCCTCTTCAAGGGGCAGGGCAATGCATTATCGCAACGGCTGCATCAGTCCCATCAGTCAGCAGTGACTCGTCAGCCCATGGAGCAGGGGAAAGGCAGGACAAGGAAGAGATGAGAGTTTTGCTCAGGCACAGCTCCTGAGCTGTCCCTTGTTATTGATTGCACCTGCAAGATATGATCCAGTCTACAAGATGAAGAAAGAAATGCATTCATAGCTGGTTTTCCTGCCCAGGTGATGCAGTCAGCCTGTAATCATGCACATTGTAAGCAATCCTAAATTGACCATCTGCCTTTTTGCATTGGGAAAATAAATGAAAATGCAAGGTCTAGCCCATTTGACAAACAGCTGCAATAAATTACAAGCTGATCATTACATGTGTGGTGGTTTCACTTGACTGGCAGCCAAACACAGTTGCTCGCTCACTCTCCCTCCTCCCCCACAGGGAACAGGGGAGAGAATTAGAGGGGTAGGAGTAAGGAGGTTTGTAGGTTGAGACTAGAACAATTTAATAAGTGAAATAAAATAAAA